>NC_058405.1:97696691-97826042 GCF_002201575.2 Neomonachus schauinslandi | reverse complement strand
TATATATATATATATATATATATATATATATATATATATATATGGGTTGCTGATAAACCAGAATAAACTTTGAGTTAGGCTATGTACTATCTAATCTAGAAACGTCAGCTCCTTGGAGATTTAGCTGTCGGAGGCAGGATTTTGAAACAAACAATTAAGTCATCACTATGCAATGTTTCTGCTTGTTTTTACCTAGAAACTTCACTCACGCATCTTAGATCTTTCATCCGGAGATTTGCTTTCAGATGTGGAAAGAAGCCGAAGTCTGACGCAGTCACGGACTGATGTTGAGATGCATGTGAGTATCCCTCTTACCTTCAGATTGCTTGTTTAGGTTATTTTCCTTCCATCAAATATGATGTCACAAGTGAACCATAAAGTGCATCCTTGAAGCATTGTCAGGCAGATAAAAATACCTCCCTTTCTTGTGTTCTCTGAAATTCAATATCATGTCCCCCAGCTGATAGAGTAAGCAGAAAGTGTCACTCCCGGCAAAAATACCATAAATCTTGGCTTTGTCCCCAAGATACCTTTTTGAGTATTGATTACATCTCAAAGTCTCTGAGAAATGGTCAAGGAGCTTTTTATTAAAGCCCATGGCCTATATTATTCATCCTACTTTTATGATATGTTATGTATGAACTTTTAAAAATTCATGGGCTATACATTTTTTTTTCTTTAGCTAGGGTTAGCTTTGTGCTTATTTGGCAAAACTTTAACCAGCGTGGCTTTTAACTCTCATTGACATAAAGCAAGTAACTTGGAAAATACAAGAGCCAAATAAATATGTAATGAAAAATGTTAGGCCTAAAACAATGACGGATGAACATTTGTGGATAATTGGCTTTTGATTTTACTGTATAATTTTATCAGTGTACGGAGGATATTCTGTATTGAAGGTAAATATTCTCAGTTTAGAATGGAATTAAATTTCAGTGGAATGCTGTCACTTTAAACACTCATGAAGACCTTAATGGCATCCAATCTATCACAGGGCCTTAAGGTCAGGAATTTTTTAAGTGTGCAGTTTTTCCACAAGAAACTCTTGCCATCATTCTCCCTGTCTCCTTTTTTTAACTGAAATTGCGGATTTTGTAGTGCATTTTTCACAGTAAGGATGTTAAAGCCTACGAGTCACCCACGGTAATAATCTAAAACACACAGTGAGAAAAGTACATTTCGAATAGTGCAAGCAGGGGGTATTTTGCCAGTGAAGTCCACATAAGTAAGATAACGTTACAGCGGAAACCACTATACATTTTCTTGGGCAGAGAATAATTTTAATAATAATCACTATCTGTTACTAATTAGAACTCTTCCCAGTTGGGTGCTTGGTGGTCAGTATTCGTCCAGGAGTTCTGCTTATTGCCAAGGGCCTTACTTGGTGGTATAGCAGAGGGGCTAAGACCTGGGCCCAATATTAGAGTGTTGTACTGGCCGGGGGACCTTATGCAAGATCTTAATGCCTCTGTGCCTCAATTTCCTCAGCTGAAAAACGAGCATAATGATACTTCTTTTCTGTTTCTGAAAACTGTGGTGAGGATGACATGACATAAGATGCAGGTACCACGGTGCTTGCTAGCAACGTTAGGACAATAATAGGGTCTCTGCTGTTTAGCCCTCTTCCATTCTTCTTCGAACTTGGTACTATGCCTCAGCCACAGAACACCACGGCAGAGATGGGGAATGATACCAGAGAGGTATCTGCTAGCATGTCTCCCCAGAAGCTTGTATCAGGACTTCCCAGAAACAAAGTGCACCCACACTTTTGGCTTTTGCTCAGCCCCGTTCTGGTGTACTAGGCGTCAGACAACACTGGTACAGTAAGTACAATATAGCGTCTCTCTTTTTTTTTTTTTTAAGGATTTTATTTATTTATTTGACAGAGGGAGACACAGCGAGAGAGGGAACACGAGCAGGGGGAGTGGGGGAGGGAGAAGCAGACTTCCCGCCGAGCAGGGAGCCCGATGTGGGACTCGATCCCAGGATCCTGGGATCATGACCTGAGCCGAAGGCAGACGCTCAATGACTGAGCCACCCAGGCGCCCACAATATAGCGTCTCGTTGGGAGACTATAAACTTAGGATTTAGTTTGAGAGTCAAGACATGTGTATCTAAAAAAATACTAATAGTAGCAACACCTGAATGTTACTAAGCATTACTATATGCGAGGCGCAGTTCAGATTTCACAGGGATCTTAGGTGGTCTGTGCTTTCCTCATCTCCATTTACAAAGAAAGAAATTGAGGCATGGAAGGGTTAAGTAACTTTCCCAAGGTCAAGGAGTTAGTAAGTAGAAGAGCTAGGATTTCAGCCTAGTAAATGGCTTTAGAGTTCAAGCACTCAACCACAGAGCAGTTAGTTATTCACTGCAATAGATAATCCTGCTTGATAATCATATGCAGATGAAGGAAACTGCAGGAAAAAGGAGCTCGCCTTGCAGCCATGATGTCAGAGATTCTGGATCCCTTATTAAATTCAAACATTGATTGTTTAAGGTGGGGGAAATATAATGTCCCAGTATGGAGGACTGGCCCTCTTTTTTTTTTTTTTTCTTAAGATTTTATTTATTCAACTGAGAGAGTGAGAGTACATGCACACAAGCAGGGGGTTGGCTGAGGGAGAAGGAGAGGCAGACTCTGCTGAGCTGGGAGCCAGAGGCAGAGGCGGGGCTCAATCCAAGACCCTGAGATCATGACCTGATCAGAAGGCAGATGCTTAACCTACTGAGCCACCCAGGCGCCCCTAGCCCTCTTCTTTGTAAGGAATTACTCGGTACTTGCCCCGCCACGCGCACGCGCACACACACACACACCCTCTCCCCAGTGCACTGGCCCATGGGTAGGCTTCGACCATTCCCTTCATCCTGCTCCACACAGTCCCGGTCAGCCTGTGAGGTGACACAACTCGCTACCAAGTAACCCACATAGGAGGTAGACCCGTCTCATAGCTTCCCCTCAGGGCTTTCTACTCAAAGTCCTAGACCAGCAGCATCAAAGCATCTGGGAGTGTCCCCAAAATACTACATCTCCAGTTCCACCTCAGAATGCCTGAATCAGTATCTGCATTTAGCAAGATCGCAGATGATACATGTGCACGCTGAAGTCTGAGAAGCCTGCACTTCTCTGCTTGCCACCCCCAACCCCACCTGCCTCTACACCGCACTGATGGGCCTTCCCCACCTCCCCGAAGTATCCTCCATCCCATCTGGGCATCTCAAGTTCATGGTCAAGGCAGAAGCAGCAGCAGTTCCTTCCTTTGCTAGCTCTGAGGTCAAATTTCCTGTTCTCTGAATCCAACATCATCCCGGAGGTACACACAGGGGCAACAACTGGGAGAATCCGATGCTTGTGTGTAGAAAGAGGCCTGCGAATTGAGTTGAGTTGTAAAAACAGATACCATGTTGAGAGGTGTGGTGGGGAGGAACAGGTGGGGAAGAGAGAGGGAAATCATATAAGCTTCAGTACTTCGGGAAAAGGTGGAGCCCAAGCTGTAACCAGAAGCTGTGCAGAGCGTGAAGACGGCATATTTTCTAGAAAAGTTTAGATCTGGATGGCCTCGCGCAGGACACAGACACAGTCTCTCTCTGGAGACAGACCTACCCGTCAGAGCAGAGGCAGTCCTAAAGAAAACCGTCACGCCGCTTAATCAAACGACGAAATAGGCGAGAGGTTTGGGGATGGCGAACGTGGAAAGCACGCAAGTAGAAGTAGAGCATGATGTGTGACTTCTGGAAGCTTGTTCCAGATGTGTGCAGTGGCTGATGCGTCAGTGTCGGGCCCTCCCGCACAACGGCACGGCTGCCTGTAGGCATCGGTCGCGACACAAATACAAACTCGCCTTAACCAAGCCACGTGCAGCAGTAAACGAGGTCATAAATCAACAGATATTGCTGAATGCTCCATTTTAAGACAAGTTTCTTCTTTCTGTGAGCTTCAGAGCCGGATTTCTAGGGGGTCGAGAATAGAGTAGTAAAATTTCTTGGCATTTTTAGATCACTTAAAGCGACGGTTTTGCAGCAAAAATGAGATATTGAGAGCAGGCAGATGCCTGATACTGAACATCTAACCTTGTGAAGCATTATGGATATTGATTAGAGCTGAAATTAAACATACCCTCTGTACTTACATGGGGGGTTAGCATGTACCTCGAGTACTCCCAGGACAGCACGCCTTGCCTTCCTCAAGTGGGTGTTTGGTCACGGTCAGCTGGAACCGTCAGCTGGAATTGCATTTGGAGAACAGTGATAAGTACGCAGGTACTAAAGGCGCCTGTAAGGTGTCAATAAATTGCATAACTAAGAGGCTTTGCCATTCTGCGAATGACACAAAGACAGATGGTTCCCCATCAAAGACTTTCCGAGACAAGCTTTATATAGATAGGAGGGTGGAATGAGACTGTAAGGAGAGACTTTGTTCTCGTGATCAGGATGCTAAATTGATTTAGCTTGTCCAGCTCTTGGAGCTTCATCTGTTACATTAGGGGCTGAGAAGGTGGCTATCAAGATGTGCTGGATGTTTACAGTTCTGTCGCCTGTGCCTCTACAGACCCTCTAGAATTCTAACCTCCTGGATCTTTTGCATGGAATCCAAATCTAGCCAATGTGACAGTTTGTATCCTTTGGACAACCAGCTGATATGAAAAGTTCTATAACCTTTACAGCAGAACCTCATGATTCTGCTCTAGTGTTCCACTTGTTTTCATGGCTTCCTGGGCCTTTGATTCCTGACTTGGAATGAGGCTGTCAGAGCCACAGGGGACCCTGGGAGTAATCTGGTAGAACTCCCTCCCCTACAAAGGAAGACCTTGAGGTCCATGGAAGTTAAATGATTCCTTTGCTCAGTATCTCATACCACTGGCAATGTGACATCCAGGTCGCTAGACTCCCAGTCTAGTGCTCATGCTCTTGAACCCCACAACCAAAGATGCTACCCTGTCTTCATTCTTCTGGACTATTAGTCGTGTCTTAAAATTGATCTGATTCTTTGACCAGTATGCCTGGATAAACGAGGAAACTTCCATTGTGGTAATTCTGCCTAAGGGTGATGGCAGCTCATCATAATCAAGCACCTACTTCGGCCAGGTACTTTGCAATATGCTTCTAATCTGGAACCCCATTTAGTCTTTGCAGTAACCCCATAACGTAGGCAGTGTTATCATTATTCACTTTTTTAAAAATGTAGCTCTAAGGGATTAAATAATCCCTCCTAGTGTGTTAGTAAGAGGCAGAGCCAAGATTGGAACCCCTAGTCTGTCTGACCCAAAAGCTGGGCTTCTCATCACTGGGCTACCTTCCTTTCTACCTCAGTATGATGTTGACTTGGTATCCGCTGTCCCCGAAGCAAAGCCCTTGCTCAGAGCTCTCCTGCTTTTTTTAGGAATGCCAGCCAAATGCAAAATCAGGAGTCCGGGCTTTGAAATGCCCTGGTTTGGGGGTTGTCATCCCTGGTCATCTCTGTCCTCGAAACAGCTGCAGCAGCAGTGAGCTGTCCCTTTCAAGCACCTGCAGCGAGTACTCCAGTGGTTCCTCGTACACGTGGCATGATGGAAAGAACCTCAGGAAAAGGGTAAGCCTCCTTTCAAGGCACTTTATCATCAGAGTGAGCCAGAGAAGAATCCTCTTCCGGTAGGAAGGTGGAAGGTGGGTGGGAGAGCTAAGAAGGGAATGACCCTTTGCTTAGTACCTGTTCATTTACTCCTCACAAAACTAGACACGGGGATCTCATTTTCTCCATGATATGGGAGAGGAAGCTGGTTCATAAAGGTTAAATCACTTGCCAGAAGTCACACAGCAAGTGAGGAGTAGAGGGATGATTTGACCCAAATGACTTGGATGGCATGGGAGGGAGTTTGGAGGAGGAAGAATTTTCCTTCTGTGCTTTGCTGGAGCCCACCAAGCTCATAGATTTATATCAAGTTGGAACCCAGAGCCCTGGCCGAATGGAACTGACCACGCTCCAGACCAACTCAGACATTTCCGATTAGTTTTATGGACACTCTCTATCACTGTGACGCTCAGAGAGACTTGTAAATGTCCACTGCAAATGAGAGTGAGCAAGGCCACTTGCCAAGCCATCCCAGCCTGAGCATCCCTTGAGAACTCAAAGAGAATATTACCCCCCCACCAGACAATAGGGAGGTGGTGCATCATCTCAGAATAAATGACCAAAATTTTGAAAGTATCATTAGCCTTGTCGGAATTTACTACTCAAGCATAGCGTGTATTATATTGACCTCCTTTTCTCAATTTTATAGCCTCATAAAACACTAATTGACTATAAATTGGAGGGCGGTATGGCAGAGAGAGAAAATACCATGTTGGGCGACAGGGACCGTGGCTTCCGTGGAGGTAGGCATGCCCCTGCTCAGATGCCAGGAGTCCTTGTACTGGGTTATTTACCAACTCTTGCTGCTCCATGGCTCCCATCTGCAAAGGGGGCCCACATGACTGAAGATTCTTTCAGGCTCTGAACGAACACCTTTGCACACTGGGGTAAGCCGAGTGTTTGGAATAGCTGTCTTTGCAGCTTCCCGATGTTGAAGAGAAGCAAAGAGTACACAAGCATGGAAACCCTGAATCAGAAGGCTTGGAGGTCATGTTTCTATCATTTGTGTAAACTCCATTTATGATTTGGAAGCGTAGAAACCAGGAAGAGTCCGTAACTGCCAGAAAATAGTAGTGAGGGAGTAGCTTTGTCATATTCTGAATACGAACTTGGAAAAAGATTTCGAGCTTGAATTTCAAGTTTATTCCCTTGGACTCAGCCTCCTAATATGAAGTGTGTATATTATCAGAGTCGTTCCTTCTGAGCAGATGTTCAGAGTTCTGAGTAATGTCTGCTGGGGCCTGGCTCTTAACACACTGGGAAGCCCGGTCAGGGATGTTCCCTGTCTTTGTTGTCACGGGCTCCATGGCCCCTGCTCTGCTCTCTTCACTCACCTTCTTCCTCCCTCTCCTACTCAGAGCCTTAATCTTGTCTTTCTTTGTCTTGCCTTGACTTTTTTTTCTGAAATTCTTCCAATTTGAATAATCTTTGATCTTGTAGGGAAACCTCTTCCCTGAAAACAGAGAAATTAAGTTCTTCTGCACTTTGTACACACTCAGGTGGCCGTGGTCTGGAGATGTCACAGGGAAGAGTCCCAGTTCTCAAGGACCCAGCAAACTGGACCCACCCCCATCGAGACATTTAAATTTATATTATTTCAGGAACTTCTACAGTGCTTACCATGTGCCATGTACTCATTTAGTATTCACTTAAATAATAAACTCATAGAATATGAATTTGAATGGGACTACAATATTAACTTACAGAATAATAAATATATGACCAATGGCTCTTTTATAATTCACAAGTATTTTTTTTAATATTGTTCTGTATGGAAACAGAAAGGAAGCCTGCATGAGATGCATTAGGCTGCCCTACATGGAGGAATCTGGGTCTAAGTCACAAGTACTTACCATGTGGGATGCAGCCTTGGTATAGTATTTCACAAGTATTAGCTCATTCAGTGCTCATAAGAGCCTAGGTAAATAGGCTCTCCTATTTCCCTATTATACAGATGAGAAAATGGAGGTGCTGAGAAATTAAGTAGCTAGCCAAAGTTCTCATAGCTAGTAAGTGGCAGAGCTGGCTAGTTGGTTCCAGAACTTTCACTCTTTACCATTCTGCTCTAGTGGCTTTGTTGAAGCAGCCAAGCTTGGGATGGATTGTTACATTAAGACCAAGAATGTCCTTTAAGAAAAAATGTGTAGAACTGTTCTCCAGTCAAGAAATAAGAAAGGACTGTGGGCATCAAACCCAGGCCCCTGCTTTATCAGGTGCACCCTTCAGCCAATTCCACTGCTCCCAAGAATAGCTGTTTTCCAAGCAAAGCATGAAGCTCTCTGTGGGAATGTCAGCTCCTGCTCCCATCTCTCCTTCAGGGGATGCATGCTCTTTTTATTTTTATTTTTTTCAATTTTCCAGACTGTCCCAAACTTCTCTCAAGTTATTAAATACCATAACATCCTGTGGAAAACTGATTGAGGAATGTGACTAATCTCACAGGATGAGAGCCCGGGGCCCTGGGAGGTTTGTAGCCATTGGCCCTGGGATGAATCAGACCGCAGAGCGGAAGGGTATGAAGAAGGAGGGGGAGGTGGGCTGAGCACATCTTCCGTGGGTTGAACAAATCTGCCTTTTTCAAGCTCTTGCAGGGTACTTTTGCTGGCTTCTCTTCTTATTGTGAATGTGACTCTCAGGATCATGGAAATTCTTTGAAATCCAAGCAGCAGCAGCCTGCCTATGTCAGTCTCTAATACCCAAACTCACTAATGGGATTTCTCCTGATTTCCAAAGAAATTTTTAATGGCGTAGAGGAAAAGGAGAGGAAAGGGGTAGCATCACCAAATAGCATCCATCCACAGCAACTTCTGACCCTGGAGAATTTTCTGAAGAATATATATAATTTGACTTAAAAACAATAAACATATAACAGATAAAAAAATAAATAAACACCATATGTTGTTGTTGATAGCAAGAGTAATTTTAATGGAAATGTCTTAAATGTAAGCAAATGTTCACCGCTTACTAAAAGGCCAAGGTTCCAATGTAAGTTTCTGACACTTTTTCAACCTCTGCATACAAGCACATGGTCTGTGTTCAGTTATGGGGCGGGAGCAGCTAGTGTGGAGATGCCAATGGGAGTTGCGCTCTTAGCCAAGATGGGCACAGAGCACACATCTGAAACCACCAGATTCACTTACCGAAGTTCTTCACCATTAATCATACAGCCTTAAAAAAAAAAAAAAAAAGACTGAGGTTGGTGGTCGGTGCCCAAATCCACTGATTTCCCTGAGTCTTGGTTTATGATTAAACTCTGCAGGTTCCATTCAAGAAAGGGGCGTGAGGAGACCCTACAGTCTCTATTATGATCTTGACTAATACAGAGGAGAGAAGAGAGGTCCAGCTTGGCTCCGGTATCATGGCATCGCCAATAGGCGTGCAGGTGCTAGAGCCAGCCTGCCTGGGTGCGAATCGCCACACCACCACTCTGGAACTGAGTCATAGGAAGAGCCCGGGAAACCAGAGCAGAAACCGTTGTTCCAGCTCATCCTTAACTGTGTGATCTCCAACAGACTAACCATGCTGCCTCTCAGTTTCCTCCCTAGTAAAATAGGGTTGATAATGTCTCCCTCGTGGTGGTGTTCTGAATTTTAAATCAAAGCCCTGTTCAAGTGGCTGCTACACAGCAGAAGCTCGGGAAATGCTAGCTCTCTCCTTCTGCCCTTCCACTTCTTGTTAGCACTACTGTGAAAAATATGAAGGTCTGTGCAGGATATGATGTTTTTTCTGTGTTGTTTCTTCGTCAAAACTAGCCCTAGTATTTGAGATGGTAGGAGGGACAGGAAATGGACCTTTCTTGGTAGGTGAATCATTACTATAGGATTCTAACAGCCAAGGTCCCACGGCTAGATATGTATGTATGTGTTTCACAGATGTTCCCTTTCTATCAAATGAAGTCACAGAACTATCAAATCTTAGAGTGGAAGGGACCATAGAGATGGGGACCAACTTGCTTTTCCATTTGCCCTCTCTACCTCTTGTAAGCACTATACGGTGAGGCCATATAGTCTTCTGGTTATTTCCTAAGTGTACCTTGAACCTATCTCCACAATTCAGATCTTTGACATCCCACTTCTTCTACCCAGAAATCATTTCCCCCATTTTTCAACTAAGGCAAACTCATCCTTCATTCAAGGGCTAGGCAGGTTTAAAAACAAAACAAAACAAAACAAAAAACAAAAACCTCCTCGTATGCCTTTCATGGTTTTTCCTAGCAGAGGTTTGATCTCTCTCCTCTGAATTTCTGGAGTTCCTACTACATTTGTATTTGTCATTTGCTCCCTTGACTTCTGGTTATTTGTGCCCAGTCTCCTCTCCCCTGCTGGCTTGCATGCTCCTCGAGGGCAGGGTGCTTATCTACTACTTCATTATATCATGGGCTCCTTAGCTCGGAAGCTGGCAAAGCAAAGATTTGCTGCATAGTTAATGATTAATTTGCATTAATTAATTAAAATATGCATTTATAGATGAATACTTAACCACTAGAATCAAGTCTAATGACAGACTTTTCCTTTTTACAGTCGTGATCCACGTGGTTCAGTGATTTCTGATACCTACTTTTCTTTCCTAGAAATCATCACAAAACTGGGATAAAAGGCTAAGTATTGACTCTTCGCTCCCGAGTGGCTTTGCTAGTCCTACAGATGAACTACCTCCAACTCGCATCAAGGAAAGTCACATTTTGGAAGGACTGAGGAAGCTACAGAAACGAAAAGTGCTACTTGAACCCCCGTCAGTGATAACCAAATGGGGTTATAAAGATTGCATGAACTCCAATGAAGGAATATATTCACCAGGAATTAAGAGTAGCAGCCTCAAGGACTATCCCCCCTGCAAACCGGCTGACAGGAGGAGCCCCTGCAAGGAGCCCCACGAGACATTTGTTTATGACACAGATTCCCACGATGATGCCGATGAGGACTCTTCCTCCTTAGCCTTGCTCCAGGCAGTTCCAAGCCAGGGCTGCAGGCTGCACAGTCGTAAATTAACCCACAGTGTTTCTGACAGCCTATTTGGCTGGGAGCTGAATAGAAAACATTTTTCAGAAGGCACGTCCTCAGTTTACCCCAGGGAAAGGCCTGAAAAGCTGACCAGTTGTGCCAGCAAATGCCCCTTGGAGAGGAAACCGTGCCCAAGCATGCAGGTGCCTCAGGTACGGAGAGAGAGGGAGCCACGCGGCCCTGGTTCTGGCCGTGTGGCTCTCAGTCTCCAGCTTTCAGACACCGATGACAATGAAGCCCTCGACGAGTTGCACATAGGTAGCAGTGATGAGAAAAGCCCTTCAGACTTGTCACTGACTGCTGACACTGACAAGTCCATGGAGAATCTGGACATCCTCCTGGGATTTGGAAAATCTCAAATTGGGTCTCCTGATGAGGAGGAAAAACAAGTGCCCATCCCCTTAGAGAGTCGGCCAAAGACGTTTAGCTTCATTAAGCAGCAAAGGGTTGTAAAAAGGACTTCTTCAGAAGAATGCATTACTGTTATATTTGATGCGGACGATGGCGAGCCCATTGAATTCAGCTCTCACCAGACGGGCATTGTCACTGTTACCAGAAATGAGATCTCCATCAACCAGGCCCCTACTGGGCCCAAGGCAGAACACACTGAACTTTTACCTCAGGGAATTGTTCATTTACAGCCAGGAGCTGCTGCGAGAGACTACACTTTCCTAAAGAGACCTGAAGAGGAAACTGAGAAAAACGTTCCAAAAGGTGACGTAGATAATGCTGCCGTGGCACCCAGTGGCTCTTTCAGCCCCAGGACAGTAACGCAAAGTACTCAGCGACGAAGACCGGCCAAACCAACACTCAACTTGTCATGCAAGAGTAATTCCAGGTCTTCAGTGTCCATGGGTATCTATCAAAAGCAGAGTCTGACAAAAATCCCTGCCAGGGGCAAGGCTTCACCTCAGAAATCAAAAATAAGGGAGCCCGAAGCCTCCACGAGAGTCCCCTCCTCTGGCCCAGTGTCTCTTGAGAAATCACCAGCCTTAGCTCCTGGGAAACTCTCACGGTTTAAGAAGACTGAGGGCCAGGCACCCCTTTTTGATTTACGGCCAGATTCACACATTCCAAAATACCCCAGCCAATTGCCTCATGGCTCCAAAATGTCCAGCAGAAAGGATTGGGTCCCGTGCTCCAAGAGTCAGATCCCAGCGTCACAGTTGCTGCCAAAGTCCCTCACTGAGCCTGGTGACAATGGAGAATCCCCGACGAGGGACAAACACTGTGACTCTGGGCCAGAGGCAGGGAGGAAGTCCCCGTCCCCCCCACCCCCTCCAGACAGGTCAGGCTCCCTTCTCATCAGGCCCAGTTATGACTATTTGCCACCACCCTCATCTGCCAAGCCAGAAACCAGGGTCCCCAGTGAAGCAGCAAGGACCGTATACAAACCACCCCCTCTGAAAGGATCCTCTGTTCCTATTATTTCTTCTAATCAGATCATGGCAGAAGTGCCGGGGAAGAAAGCTTCTGTGGCCTTCAGAAAGCCTGTCTTCACTCACCCTCCGCCCTCCACAGAAACAGGGATTCAAACCAGATGTTCGACGCATACCCCCTCCAGCTCCTTTGCCGTGATGACCCCAGGGCCCCCAAAGGTCTCTCCAAAGAGAGGTGTCCCCAAAACCCCACCTCACCAAACGCTTGGGACCACACAGACAGACACTGGGTTACAGACTCCCAAGAATTGTCCTTCAGCCCATGACCCACTGGAAATCCTGTCCTCCAAAAGTATGTCTCCGGGAAGAAAAGGACAACTGAACAACTGTGTCCCCACATCACCTAAGCCTTCCTTCTTAGGGGTGAATGAGTCACCATCACCTCAGGTTAGCAGTCACTCATCATCACCATCCTCCAAAAGCCATAACACCCCACATGGTTGTCAAAACGCTCATGAGAAAGGCCTGAGAACTCGCCTCCCAGTTGGGCTCAAGGTTCTCATGAAGTCTCCCCAGTTGCTCAGGAAAAGCTCCACGGTGCCAGGGAAACATGAAAAAGACAGTCTGAATGAAGCGTCTAAAAGTTCTGTGGCTGTGAGCAAGTCTAAGCCCGAGGGCGCCGGGAATCCAGTGAGCCTGGAGACCACAGCAGGTGAAAGAAATGTGACTCCACTGGGTTTTCAGGCACAAGACAGTCTGGCTGAAGGGCTTCGCCTGGAAACAGCAATGCCAGAGTCATTGGAAAACAGCATCCCTGGGGCTGATGGAAAAGATGGGGTAGAAAACAAGTCTGTGAAAAGATCCCTTTCCTCCAATAAGCCACACCTAAAACCAGCCCTAGGCATGAATGGAGCCAAAGCCCGCAGCCAGAGTTTCAGCACTCACTCAGGAGACAAGCCCCCTACACCCCCCATGGAAGGGCCCGGCAGAGTTCGAACTCAGATTATCACCAACACTGCTGAGAGAGGCAATTCCCTCACCCGGCAGAGTTCCTCCACCGAAGGCTCACCCAACAAGACCCCTTCTGCCCCCATGTCTGACGGTCTCCCCGGTGCGGGGAGGCCTCTGGGGCATCCCTCCTCCAGGCAAGACTCCCTAGGGAGTGCAGGCAGCTCTAGCAGCCAGCATGGGAGCCCAAGCAAGTTGCCTTTGAGGGTCCCTCCAAAATCTGAAGAGCCCCCCACCCCATGCAGAACGGAAGATGAGCAGGGCTATGCCCAGGGAGGGTGTCCCAGTGAGGCTCTCCCCGAGGAACCAAGCAGCAATCCCTACAGATGCCCACCCACCCCAACAGACTGCCCACGAGCCCTGCAGAATCCGGGGAGGATGCAGCGTCCAACTAATTTTGAAACAAGCATGACCTCCAAGCTAGAAACTTCTGGAAGGTGTCCAGATACTTCTACAGCCAGGACTGGCGCTGTGAGCCCCGAAACCCCCCTCTCACCCACAATTGAAGAAAAAGTCATGTTGTGCATTCAGGAAAATGTGGAAAAGGGCCAAGTGCAAACAAAGTCCCCCTCTGTGGAAGCAAAGCCAAAGCCCGGGCCTTCTTTTGCCAGCTGGTTTGGTTTTCGGAGGAGTAGACTTCCAGCTCTCAGTGGCAGGAAAATGGATGTCTCCAAAACCAAAGTGGAAAAAAAAGATGCAAAAGGTTTGGGGTTTGGAAACAAACAACAAAAATCAGAGAAGAAAAAAGAGAAAAAGAAGCCTGAGCTGCAGTGTAAAATAGAAAATGAACTTACCCAGAACACCAAGTTGGTGGAGAGTCCAGACCGTAGTTTACAAAGCAAAAATGATCTGAAAACACCACAAGACATTTATGACCAAATGAAGTTTGAACCAAGGAATAGACCCAGCCCTGTTACGTGTTCTGCAAAAGATACGTTTATGACGGAACTTTTGAACAGGTAATGTGTTAGGGAAGACGGGGGGAGGGGGGCCAATGTCAAGGATCCCCCCCAAAGCAGGGAGAGCTGTTGACTTCCTGCACATTAAACCCCAGTCAAGCATGTTTTCATACAAGCATAAATGCAGAGCAGCAGTCTTTTCTACATTAGCCAGAATTTAAACAATGAAATAAAAGTTAGCAATAAAATGATAATTTAGTCCATGTTACTTTGTTAACCAAACCAATGGTCTTTGAAATGAAAGAATGGTAAGTTTTATCAAGGTTGATAGAAATTCAGCCTACACTGGAACTGTGAATGTACCCACATGGCATGAAATGGAAGAAAATTATACATACATTTTAAGGTATGCCGACCTCATTGATTGTACCAAGCAAACGTATACTTAGAAACTTTGCAGAGGTAATTACATTTCCCGCTGATCTGAAGCCAGACATGTATTTAGCACTCACTCCTCGGTGGCTTTTTTTTTTTTAATTTTATTTTTTTTATTTTTTTTAATGAGAGAGAGAGAGAACACATGAGAGGGGGGAGGGTCAGAGGGAGAAGCAGGCTCCCCGCCGAGCAGAGAGCCCGATGCGGGACTCGATCCAGGGACTCCAGGATCATGAGCTGAGCCGAAGGCAGCCGCCCAACCAACTGAGCCACCCAGGCGCCCTCCTCGGTGGCTTTTAATTTGTTCCCTCCTCCCCCCACCTCACAAGCAGTTAAAAATAAAAATAAAATAAAAATAAATTATTGTCAAATCGAAACTGACACACTACTGGAATGTCAGATGAAGATGTGATCAAGGCCACTGACGAACATTTATGGCTCAAAGGTTTAAAGACAAAGAGATACAAAGAGCTTACTTTAAACATGAAAGGATTGGGAAAAGTAGTGATTGAAGAAGAGCAATGTAATTTATCGGAGGAATCACTTTCTACCTGCAGAGTTGATAAGAAAGCAGCTCAACAGACAGAAAGTGGATCAAATGATGTTTCCTGCAGGAGTGTGTTAAAGGGCAGCTCCCAGGGCTCCTGTCTCACTGGTAGCTCTTCGAGCACTCAAGGAAACCACAAGAAAAACATCAAAACCAAAGCTGATGTGGAAATACCGAAAGGCTCCCTGGTAAGTGCTCCACCCATCCCGGTTCTGAAATGAACCTGCTTGGGTTCTTTCTGCCTTTGCTGCTGGAAATAAATGAGCAAGAGAAGGGGGGGTGGTAGTTCCAGAAAAAGGAGAGAAAGCTGATGACAGCTTCTCGCAGAGAGGTGGCGGCGAGATTGCAAATGGGCCGCTCCCTCCAGTAAGGCTGCTGCTTTCAGAAGGACCTTGGAACCAGACAGAGTACCGGCAAATGACACTGTGGTGTCAGGTGTCATCTTCAAATTATACTCTTGTGCAGGGGATTTGTTTGGATCATATCTTCCTTCGTTCCCAGTGACACAAAAAGGAATGGACGTGATTATGGAAACTAAAAGTGCTAAACAATTGGAGAGAATATTGGCCATTTCGATGATTTGGTTTAAGCACTGTTCATTTTTTCTGGAAGTTCTATCTATGTACCAATTCCTCTCACCAAGAAATCTGTTTTGGAACTTGACTCCCTATTATTCAGTCTCTTAATTGTGAGAACCAGAACTCAGGGGGTAATTTCCTTTAAAAAATGGGCAAAAAGGGCATTTTTCTATTTCCCTAGGACATGCTAGTTTCAGATAATAGTTTTGTTTTAAAATTACCTTAATTTGCACTGAGTCTCCTTACATTCTTTCTGTTCTTGCATAATTGATTTGGTGATGTTCATTGTTTCTTTATGTAAGTTCTGAAGCACTCGCATAAACAAAAATATTCTTTTTACAGAATTACTGTATCCATATATTTTTGTACTGCAATCAAAGAGATTGTAAAGTATGGTACCTGCTACTATTTTCTTAGGGAAAACCTGGTAATTATACATTTTTTTTCTGGAGTGGTTTAGAGGCGATTTTAGGAGTAATCGTGATTGGCATTATTAGTTATTAATTATTAGTTTAATAACTTATTGATGCTTAGGGTTCCTTAGAATTTCATAGACATACTTCAATTTGACAACAAATGCACATTTTTCCTTCAAAGAGCTCTGGACCCTGAAGAGCTATAACGTCTTTTATATCAAACTCTCGGAAATCCTATGGGAACTATGTTTGTTGCAGAAGGTTGTTTTTTTTTTTTTTCTTTTCCCCCTTTTTCTCTTCTGGGCTTCCGTGGTATCCTCCCTTCTTTGAAAACGTAGATGTCCCCTACATTATAAAAAATCACAGATTATAAGCATATCTAAGGCTGCCCTTGTAGTGTCACTGAAAGGGAAGAGAGAGAATGAACGTGTGGAAATGTGCAATATGCCAGAAAGTCAATCCAACTGATCTAAAACTTTGATAGCCTGGCAGAGCCCCTTATCTGAGGCACTCAGTTTAACTATGCCCCATTTAATATGGTTCTGACAGCTTAGGGTGTATCTTCACTGCATAGAAATAGCAAAAAAACAAAAAGACCCTCTGTTTGGCTTTTACAATTTCATTTTTCCTTACTTGTTACTTCCTAATGCTAAAGTAATTTCTGTGCTTTTCGTTCTTCCGTCTTCAGTCTTTCACAGTGTAGTAATAAGTGTCCTTTGGTCCTTCCAGAATATCTAGAAGAAACACTCTTACTATTTTCTGTGAAGTACAAAGATTCCCTAACCACCCCAAAATACATAATCAATTGGGATATGCTAATTTTTTCTAGTTAGCTACAAGAGGAAATTAGTCATGCTGGGAAGCTTTTCCATACAGAGGAATATTATTAACCTGGATAGTTGACCAGCCAGTCTTTTTTTTTTTTTTTTAATGTAAAATGCAATGTTTTTTTGTTTCATCTCCATAATTATCAACGTGGAATTACTAATTTCAGAGAGGACATTGCCATAGTCTCCTTGGGGACTAGTACAAGACGACCAGTGAAAACCTATTTATTATATGTTATAAGCCTACACAGGAAGGAAATTAGATGCAAAATAGGATATATTCTAATACCATAGCACATTGATGGGAATACCCATGAACCTCTTAAAATTCAGAGTTTGAGGGAATTTTCCCCTACTAGGGCTCAAGGTAAATTTGCTATCTGCTTATTTTAAACTGTGTTGCAAAAGATTCTTCTCATTGTAGTCACTTGGGATGAAAACAATAGCTGCACATAATACATTACATATCACATTTTTTTTTCTTAATAAAGTCACTGTTCAAAATCTTATATCACAATCTCTTCCCTTTACAAACCAAGACTATATTTCGTTATGAGGGTCCTCAGGGATTTTAGTTATTTCAATCTGTGGTGATTATAATACAAAGATTATTTCCATGCATACAACAATGTATGTAGCCGACCTCCACTTAGTCTGCTAGTAACTGCGTATCCATATCCATTTTCAGGATTGCTAGATACATTTTTAAAATATGCGTAAAAGTCCCATTAATTCTTTGCTGAATTAAATCTTTTTCTCCTTTCAGAGCCTTAATTAGAGGCTTATGTCCCCACTTAGGCCATCATTTACAGACCACTTAGCTCTAATTTTTGTGTAATTTAGACAAGGGCCATGTTACTCTATACTTTTACTTAAATTATATAAAATCATTATAAGAGGGGAAAAGGCATCCCCAGGAAAGATTGCATCAGTATTAAGTAAATAAGCAAGAAAGAAATGTGCTCTATTGCGGCATGTCATAAGTCCTTCCTTCCTGTGGAGTCAGATAATCTTGTGAAATGAGAAGTCTCAAAGGAAGGCAGCTCCAGGCTCCTATTTAACTATCACTGGACAAAATAAAAATCGTTAACAAATCAACGAGACCGTATACCTTCACCATGCGCTGGGAAGAGATGGCCATTTCAGTATGGGTATTTTAATTGAAATTATGAGTATTCTTTTCACCCATTGTCCCATAGTCTGAAAAAAAAAAAAATCACATATGCTAATTAAAAAGCATCAAATACTATTCCATTAAAATAGTACTGTGGTGATGAAATAGGATAAAATAGTACAATAATTAAGCAAATTGTTATCTTATTAAGTTCTGCAAAATGTTATAATTTCAGCATCCTTAATTGAGCAATTTTGTTCTAAATGCTATTTTGATGCTAATAAGAAGTATGCATATTTTGCCCTCCTCCTGCAAATTTTTCTAAATGACTAACTTTCCTAAAGGTAATGCCTTCTGGAGTTTTCCTTCCAAAAATCACTTCTTGTCTCAGTTTCATTATGTTCTTTTCATTTGCAGTAAACTTTGACCAAAAAATGTTATCTTCTTGGGAAGCAATTCATGTTAGGATGAGTCAGGGAAGAAATGTAAGCAGAATTCCAAATGAAGGGTGTCCCCAAATGTTGGGTTTAATTCTGAAGTTACATATATAATATGTAAAATGTAATATATGTAATGTACATACATAATATATATGTAATGTCATATATATATGACACTATTGAATTATTTTCTCCATTTTCCTCTAGGGTCCTTTGTAAGCTCCTTCCTCCCTGCCCTTTCTAATGATAGGGGTTAGTAGAATATAATGGGCACAGTGACATTTAATGGTTTCCTGTTAGAGATTGGTATTTGGTACAGTTCTTGACTACAACTGCAGAGCCCAAAAGATAGACAAGAGTGGACCCTTCAGTAGTGGACATTTATGGATAGCAGCTTTTTAACCAAAAGCCCATAGTTATTGCCTGAGTTACCTGTTACTTCTTACCGAATAAGATATTGCTGACATTAATTTGTATCAGTTCCTGTTCGAACAATGGCTGAGAAAATTCTATATCTCTAACCACCATTCTTTTCTGAGCCAAACTTCCTGATTTTGTGAAAATTCCCTTCTTTGAAGTGCTTCGTCACATGAAGATCGTCCCAATTGTCCCTATCTTTGGCAAATTCTTAATCTTGGGTTGGCAGCCCCTTACTCCCAGGAAAGTTTCCACAACCTCTCACCAATACCCAGCCACTGCATGATCAAGAGTGAAAATTAATTTTAAGTTCAGCCTATGAAAAATGTAATTAGCAAGGGGAATCTGCTGCCAAAATAAATTATGCCCCTCGTTTCCATAGGCAAATAGATTTTTTAAATTACCACTTTGCATTGCAATCTGTTTGTATAGATAATTAGAGCCAACAAGTATGCCATTCTAAGGCACTCCCCCATTTGCCATTCCTTTGCTGATTTTTCACCTATCTTCTTCAGATTTTCCTCTCATGGGTCATCTGCTCCTAATGGGTCATCAGCCCAGGAAAGCTGAAAGAACTAGGGGCCTTTCCT
Organism: Neomonachus schauinslandi; assembly: GCF_002201575.2. Lineage (NCBI taxonomy): Eukaryota > Metazoa > Chordata > Mammalia > Carnivora > Phocidae > Neomonachus > Neomonachus schauinslandi. The sequence goes on along the minus strand of NC_058405.1, from coordinate 97,806,787 downwards.
CTGATAAGTTCCTCTGATAAGTCCCCAGAGGCCATATGTAGCATTTGCTGTTAAGCACATAAAGCCCTAGGAAAGTTCTGAGAAGGAGCAGACAGGTAGGACCATAGGATGGCTTTTTTTTTCTTTCCTCAATATGATACTTGGAGAAAGGTGGTGGTTCAGTTCCACAGATGGGTTAGGAAACCAGAAGGGAAGGGAAGCAGAGCAGTTACACACACACACACACACACACACACACAGTCTCTGAAAATTTTTGCTACTCTTAAAATAAAAATACAGTTTATGTGTACATGGAATACTGCCTGCATATCTAACTGCCAGACACTAACAAAAAAATAGTAGTTCTTGGGAAGGTCTGGGAAGGATGACTGTAACAATATGGCACACTCTGAAAAATTTAATTTTGGCAGTGAATAGGGGCCAGAAGTGCCCACTCTAAAACCGAAATCCTTTGTGACCTTGAAGAGATCACTAACCCTGTATGAGCCTCTTTTCCTTTATCTACAAGATGAGAATCTTATTTTAATTATTGGCTTCTTTAGTTTAGAATCTCACAGACTGATAGGATGATTCCCCACATGCCAGCAGGTTAGCAGGGCATACCTTCAAGTTTAAAATAGATCAATATAGAAGAACTTAAAGGAAATACTATTTTACATAACAAGCAAGGGAAAACATGAGACATGTTTTCATAAGAGTTGGTATGGGCTGAGAGTATAAAAAGATTTCCTTGATGTCTCTCTAAATGAGGATGAAAGGTTCATGTTGGGTTGTTAATGGAAGTGTAGGTGGTTTGAGATCCCTTTGTCAGTGGGTCTTTTGATAGCCTTGTCACAAACAGATCACTGAGCTGGGCAAACCTTGGAAGGCAAATGAGTAGCATGTTAGCCTTGCTGATGCTCCCAGTGCTTTTCTTCTCTGCTATCCATAAATGTCCACTACTGAAGTGTCCACAGACTGTTGAAGAAGTCTTCCCCGCCCCACACCTCACCCCATTTCCTAACTTTCTTCCGCTGGATGTGCTAAGAAACAGGGAAGTGCCTGCAGAGCAGAGAGCTGATGGGGGGAAAAAGTGATGAACGTGGCCTCCGGATGTTTAACCCTTGATCTCTCCTTGTCGGGTTCAGGAAGCCATCTCCATACTGTCTTGAGTCTGCCACCTTCTGCCTATCAGCAAGTCCAGAATAAGCACCAGTTGCATTCTGATACTGGAACTGCAGTTATGAAATATAAATAATTGGTCTTATTCCATTAAATATGAAAAATAGGTAAAAAGTCAAAAGCTAAATCTAGCTCAAGGTCAGTATGCAACCGTATGACTTTCTACATTGCAAGTATGAAATAAGAGTTTCTTGGCATTCAGCTCAAGTCCCTGAGCAAATACACTGACGGCCTCTAATGTATGTGCCTAAGCAGAACCCCATTGCCTTCAGTGCACAGTTCACATCATTATCATTGACTGCCCAGATGACCAAAGGGGATGTATTTTAAAAGAGTGTTTCAGGGTCATTCCACCAAGGACCACAGCTGTCTTGAAATTGAGGCCACGTCTAGTGGCATAGTCAAATGGAAATTTGAGAAAAACAAATCTCCCTCAAATGAACAGAAATCTGCTGTCAGTTTTGCTGAGTTTGAATCCTGGTTCCATCACTTTGGCCATTACTTGTGTGTTTCTTCAGGAGGAGGAGGCTAACAAGAGCACCTAGCCCCGTTCTGAGGATTTTGAGATCACAGGCATGAAGAGCTTAAACAGCACATCCTCCGTAGTATTTCAGAGTATGCCTTTTAAATTATGGTTCATACTGGTAACATTGTTGTTACTGCTGCCACTAGATTGAGAGGGAAGGGCCGTGAGTTTTAATCCCAGCATTTCCACCTACAATATGTTGAAGGAAACTTGCTGGATCTCAGAATTCTCATTTGTAAAATACTGTGACTTATTCAGGTCTCTCTAGAGTTCTGCCAAATGCTACCCCATTCAGCATCTGGATATTTCAGCTGAAATATAAGGGGAATGTTTTTGACCTAAAAAATCGATATAAATATGTCACTGCTCTAGTTCACTAAGCATACATCATAGTCATCTTATGTTTCATCATAGAAAGAATAAAAGAAATCATTTTCTTAGAGAGTTACATTCCAGGAAAGGGTAGGGAGATCTAAGTATATTTCTTTCTTCTTATTAAAATAACTTGTGGCAGAAGTCACTGTCTCTGGAGGAATTATATTTCCTTTGACTTTAATTTTCCCTAGCAGCTCTGTGTTACTGACTTTATGAGTATTAAAAGCCAAAGCTGTATCTTTAAAATCTTATGGAGAATTAGGTACACTGTAAATCCTCATTTTCAGGTCTGGGGTTATATTTCTGAAAATATGCTCTTGTTCTTATAATTAAAACTTGTGATACAGCCAAGTGATAGAGTAGGGAAAAGTGGAATGAAGAGAATATCTATGTATGTATATATACATCTATGTATGTGTGTGCGTATATATATATATATATATATATATATATATATATATATATACACATCCACATATATGTGTGTATATATATATACATATTTATGTATGTATATGTATATATGTGTATACACATATGCATATATATGTATACACACACTCACATACCCACATTTGTTACAGAATGAACCATCATTCTGAGGATTGTGAACAATCTATTTACTATAATAAATAAGAACTTACAGTATTTTCTTGTTGCTGCAGATAAAAGAAACAAGTGAAAACCTGCAAGAGGATGAAGATACAATTGCAGATTCCACATTTCAGAACCACATCATAGGTAAACATTTACGTCTTGGTACATCTTTATGGGTGATTCTTTCTGAATGTGACCTTCTTTCAGACACAGTGTGTTCCGATAGAGCATGTCTCATGCCAGCCTCTATGAGGACTGGGTCTTAACTTCTTTTTTTAAAAGATTTTATTTATTTATTTATTTATTTATTTATTTATTTGAGAGAGAGAGAGCACAGGGGGAAGGTCAGGGAGGGAGAGAGAGAGAATCTCAGGCAGACTCCACGCTGAGTGCGGAGCCCTACGTGGGGCTCCAGCTCAGAACCCTGAGGTCATGATCGGAGCCAAAACCAAGAGTCAGACGCTTAACTGACAGTACCACCCAGGCGCCCCTAGGACTGGGTCTTAACTTCTCACACATGGTTACTTTTATCTTCTCAGACACTTTAAGCTACCAAAAAATAAGTAGTTCAAACAGGACCTATAAAGAAAACATAGGTGTTTTCAAAGGAACATGCTGCAAACTGATAAGAAGCGAGTCCTTGTCAATATGAAATGAGAATAATACTGAGTATAAAAATTTCTCTGGGGAAAACAATCAATTTTGAATCCATCTAGTTTCTCTAATTGTCTCAAGAACCATTTTCACAACTACCATTGGTTAGACTTGAGGGATGGTATCTTTCTTAAATTGAATATTTTTTAATAGAATGTGTTTTACACACAGAACCAAGTAGATTTAGGTGCACCTGGCTTTGCCAAAACCTCACAACTTACTTTCTTCATCATTTCTGGGAGAACCCTGAGCATAAGTAGTCCTGTCTCTGAAATAAGTTTGATTTGTCAGCTCTTTCTTAAAACTGTGCATCAGCCTAGATTGAAGGGACTCAGCTTCCCAGCACAGAAAGACTTGCTGACCCTTTGCTGACCTGTTTTCAGCAGCCAGGAGGTAGCTGGTGACAGAGTGGTTGTCTGTGACTGTAATCCTTGTCAGGTGACGGAAGAGGTGATACCCTTAACTGTTCTGGGCCACCGTGGACGATTGCAGAATTCTTTTTTCCTCAGGCTCTCGGAAGAGCTGTGCATGGAAGCATGCTGATTATTTAGTGTTACACAAGATACCAAGGCATGATGGAATAATTGCTACCACTCACATTCCGGTATAGCAGTTAATTTTGAATCCCGCATTCGAGGGTATGACAGCCCCCCAGATTTCTGGTTTCGGTGAGTGTCCCCAGCTCCTATGCCTTCAGCTGCCAGCTCGGAGCCCCTCAGCACTCTTAGAGCTGTGTTGGTACACTCTGGGCCTGCTTTTCTCACATACCCAGAAGTCTTCTGCAAACTCTAATTTACAGTTTATCTCAGAGAGTTATTGTACCCCCATAGCTTAATGAGACTGGCACACCATTATTCTTCTTTTCATTTGTAATTGAGGATACTAAAAATCTTAACAAACAGCTGAATGAGTGCAGTCTGAACAAGATTATTATTCCAAAAAGACATCCTTTATTATAGTTGTCAATGTAAAATGCTTAAATTGGCATCAGTTGTGTGTAGTTAGCTAATATGCAAGTTAAACACTGTTTAACAACCTTCAAACATGACACTATGTGAAGCCCCGCTGAATCATCATTTTTTCCATAATGAGGTGTTCCTGGGCCTATGAAATAACATATATAAAGTTAGAGGCTGAATGTTTTTCCAAAGAAGTACAGTAATCTAACTATGCTTTAATAGACTCGCAATTTTTTTAGATTTGCATTGTTCGACATGCTAGCTAGTAGCCATGGGTGACTATTTCAGGTTCAGTTAAGTTAATTAAACTATGTACAATTAAAAATTCAGTTCCTCCGTTTGCACTAGCCTCATTTCAAGTACTCAGTAGCCACATATTCAGGGTGGTCTGTATGAACATTTCTGTCGTCACGCAAAGTTCTGTTGGAAAGTGCTCTTTTCGATTACTCTCATGGAAGTAAATTTGGACCATGTTTCTGACAGGGGGCTGACTTGGTCTGCACGTAATGTAGATTTATCTCCTCAAACTAGGGAAGAATTGTATGATAAGCTGCTATTGGCTACAAGTAAAACAACAACAAGACGGACTAGCCGTTATACGTGAGTAATGAAGTCATTTAATCATCTTACACAATTAAAAATCTGGAGGAAAGTAAATACGAAAGAAGGCTAGCAGCTCAACGATGTCATCAAAAGCCCTGGCTTTTTGTCCTCATATCTGTTGCCTCTGGTTGCAGATTGATTCCCGCCACTCTAGGCATTCCATTTACATTCAAGGCACAAAGTATAAGGAAGAGTAAAAGCTCCTTCAGAATCCACCCCACAGACTCCCATCCTACATGTCATTGATGAGAACCAGATCATGAAACCAATCCTAGCTGCAAAGGATGCTGGGGCAGTCAGTATGTTGCTTCTATTTATTGCATGAGGTAGCAGAGAGAATGCGGTTGAGAATATTCCCTAGGTTAACCAGTCAACAAGATCACCACAACCAACCTTCTAAAAGCTGCATCCATTTCAAGACTGAATGAGACTCAATAGATCAAGTGGTTATTTCTCTTTATTCCAGAAGAATGACTGAGAATATATATTTAGCACCCTGATAAACCAAAATTCTTCATTTTGTCTAAACTGAGTGTTGTTACATAGCCTCACAATACTACATAACCATAGAAAGTTTTTTCACTCACAGCAAATGAGCAAATCCAAATATTTTATGCTTCTAACCAAATACCAGCTAATGTCTTTGACAAAAAAGAATAATCAGAAAATTTGTGAACCCGAATGTTTGTATTTCTGTAGCTAAGGATAATCACGTTGGCTTAATCAAAATGTAATGAGTTGATTACAAGACAGATATTGTTAACTAAGCCTGCTTTGTATTGAAATTCAAGATTCATGAATTAAATAAAATAATACAACTAGATTTTTTCTTTAAAATCACCCTAATAAATGTCAGACTTCCATGTTAATAAGCAACAAGAAAATGACTATTAGCCTGGCCTAATAGGAATATTAACACAAATGATCACAAACCCCATATTTCTAATTGTTCTTTCCTGCTGTTTAACTGTAATAGGTTCACCGTACTATGTATTATATTAATTATCTAATAGGATTAAATGATCAGTGGGAATTCAAATAACACTTTCATATTAAAAACACCAGCCAGTGATAGCATCAAAAATAATTGTCTAAGTGTAGGCAGAGGATCCAGAAATTCCTATAAAGTGGAGAAAATGTCTTTTAAGGAGTTTGAGGAAGAAACCAAGCAGAATTGAATGATATACAAGAAAACAAGAATTCATGGTAGACTCTAGTGAAGTGAAGGTTGCATGTTATTTGCTCCAAATTTTAAAGAAGTACAAAGAATGATCTGTTCAATAGCCCAATGGGCAAATACCCCAGTGCCCCATAGCAGCATGAAATCTGTTTACTCTTGCCTATTGGCTGGGTGTCTTCTTAGTCTCTTCTAAAGGAACCCTTCTGGCTCCTATCACCAGGGGAGAGCATGACAAAGGGCATGGTCTAGCCCTGAATCTGGCTTTCTTTGGGGAGCTCTGTGGAGTTGCATTGGTACTCCCCTACCCACCTCAGGAATTGCCTCCAAGGGATGTTTCTGTGGTCCTCCTTTTTCCATTTTTCCCCAAACTGGTCTTAGCTAGCAGCTAATATATTATGCAGGAAGATAGTAGGTGCTCAATAAGGATGCCCCTTCGACTTAATTATTAGACCATATACCAGTTTATTTCCATTTTCCCGAGGCATTTCATTTTCTTATTCCCTGTTCTCTCCTAGACTCTAGCTAGCTAATCTGGTAAACTAACTCATGTTGGTGGAGCAGTAGATTAAGAGGGTATTTTTTCAGGTCACATATTTGCATTATAACAAAGACTCAAGAAAAGTTTTACTTCTAGTTAAGAGGAACTCTTGAAACTTTTATTCAAGCTTCAGGCACTCAAATCACTGGTTTGAGCAAATTATAGGGTGAGGAAGAAAGGACAGAATCAACCTGACTTCAGACACTGAATAGCACAAGAAGCAGTGCTAGGGAGGAAAAGTTATTTTGTCATATAACCCCGCTTTTGAAAGATAGCCTGCCTGAAAGCTAAGAAGTGGGGCAAAGCTGGGTTGAGCCAAGTAGAGGAGATTCACAGAACCAGCTACAATCACCATTTCACATAAGTGTAATACATAGACCTTGTTCTCCTAACCTTTTTACACCCAACCATAAAACATCAAAGCCACATAGTATTGTGCCCAGTCTGGAGTTTGATAGAGGCAGAAGGGATAAAAGAGTCGCATGCCACAAAGCTACTATTGTGACAGAATCTATATATCAGACTCCAATGAAGGTCAATGAATGCAGCAGCTTCTTCACCCAACAGAGGAGAGAAGTCTTAGCATGATGACACAATGTCTCTGGCTGTGGTTCTTAGGGCAGAAAGAGAAGGTCTCACAGACTCTTGATTCAAGAACCTCAGTTACATGGAGAGTAAGAACCAACACCTGGATAGTTTATCTCATCTGAATGGAAGGAGCTCTAAAACCTACTTTATTGTATTAATATTAATGACCTAATATAATATGGTCAGCAATTGTTATCCATATAGACTATACAGTTTGAATTATCCAGACCACAATTATTTTAAATCCAAGACAGGATTTCTATAGTTATTAGTACCAGTAGGGTTAGGTTCAGATGGAAGTGAATGAAACCCCAAAGTACAGTGGTTGAAATATAGGACAGAAATTTCTTATTGTCACATAGTACAGTCCAGAGGAAGGTGATCCAGGCTGATAGGACAGGACTGGGCTCTTACTATCTTGTCCCTCTGGTTCGTATGTTTTCCATTCCCATGGTCACTTCATTGTTCAAGATGGCTATTAAAAAACCATCCACATTCTAACGAGCAGGAAGAAGTGATAAGGAAGGATATGGTTCATCCCTTTATGAACACTTCCTAACAGTTGACCTATCCTTCTGCCATTGGCCAGTACTTAGTACATAGAATGGGAAACGTGCCAGGCAGGAGGCCATATGTCCGGAAAAAAACAAAAACCAAACCACCACGAGGTTTTCTGGAAGAAAGGGAGAATGACTTTCAGAGGACATGTACCAATGTTAGCTGGCAGCCCACCCTCTATCATGGCTACCTCTTTGGTATAAACACACAAATTTTCACCACCATTTAAGAAAACCGCAGGAAATAAATTAGAACTGTTTTTGGAAAAGATAGAATTAATTCTAATGATTGATGCCTAGTTTTTTGTCTTACATGACTTGAATGACCACTTCCTATTAGCATAGTTTACCTTGAGTAACTTTTTGAGAAAATGTACTGAACTTGAACTAGTTTTCCATCACCATATTTATGAGTAATGTATACTTGGTCACCCACAAAGTATATAGAGGTTCAAATAAATCTTCTGTGGAATACAATGCATCTAGAATTTTCCTTTCTCTAGAATGAAAACCAAGAGGGTACCAGGGCTTCTACTATTGTAGCTGCCAATCAATGAAAGTTCTTGATAATTATCTGTCTTATTTCAAGAATATTACCAATTTCCCCCACTGAGAAAATGTGAAAAAAAAAAAATTTAATGTATATGGAATGACATTCATACTAAAAATAAAATTAAAGCATATCTCAGAAACTTGATCAGAATTTTACAGCTTTCTGAGTAGAAGGCTATTTAAGTCAAATGTCATATTTTGAATAGTGTACTGACATGCTTAGGCTCAATTGTAGAAAGGGTGAGCTATTGATGAAAACAAAATGAGAGTGGGACTAAATAATGTTCCGTTGACTACTAACAGACTGGCACTGAATGGGAAACTACTTAGATAATAATGCCTATGGATAAAGAATAGGATGAAGTAGTTTACATAATTTGGAATTCATATTAATACTTCCCAGGATGATGCTATTTCTACATTTCCAAACATACAAAATGACATCTAAGAGGTACTATAAAGTAATAGCCTGGGAAAGGAAACTTCACGTGACTACATGGAGTTCTCTCGTTTACAACTCCAAGTGACAAACTCCAAAGGGGAAGCTTTGCATCTGGAAGCCTAAAATATAAATTCCACCTGTCATGAAATAGATCCATGGAAATAGGACCATGTGGTTTCTTCTGACCAAGGACTGGAAATAGTAATAATTAATTTTCATCCACTGAATATCCATTATGTGGGAAGCCCTGTGCTTGGAACATCACATGTCATACATGTCATCCTCTTTATTTGTTCATTCCTTTGTGACTGGTTCTCTGTTTTTGTCATCTATCAACTTTCTGTTTATACATACTTTCCTCTAATTACCAGAGATAGTCACTAGATAAATCTTTGGTAGAGAATTCTCTTTGTGAGCATACTAAAGCCTAGTCTATGACTCCCTTCCTCTGTTTTTGTTTTGTTTTGTTTTGTTTTCTCTAGAGATAGGGAACTGTAGACTTGGAGAGATGAAAGCATGGCTTTTTTTTTTTTTTTTTTACCTTCTATAAAGTATTTGCTCCTATAGTTTGCATCAGAGAACTGAGTTCTATTTAGGTAAACAAGCCTATATTGAGCATTTTCTATAAGCCACAACCTGTGTTAAATACTGGAGATATGGGATGAATAAGACACAGTATCTGTACTCTGTTAACTGCAGTCTAAGAGGGAGATAGAAAAGCAAACAGGTAATTCTGATACAATGTGATCACAGATAAGTTAGAGGCACACTCTGCATACATCTGAGTGTATGGAATAGGTGTGGAGTCCAGCTTTGGTAAAGCCAGGAATATTGGTTTTCATTTGTAAGGAAAAGACAAGAATGAGAGAATAAGGTATTGAAGTTAAAGAGAATTTTCCACCTATACCAATGGTTCCCAAACTTTGCTACACATTAGAATCCCCCCGGGAAGACTTTAAATACGCTGATGCTCAGGTCACACCCCATAACAAATCACAAGCTCTTGGGATAGGAGCCATGCATTAATATCTTTTTAAAGATCCCCAGGTGATTCTCGTGGGCAGTAAAGTTTGGGAACCACCGTCCTAAGTGTTAAGATTTCATCGGCAAAGGGGACAGGGAGATGTCTTTCAATTCAAGGGCAAGAGCATAAGCAAAAGAGATAGGAATGTGGCATACTGCAGGGGAGAGGAGTCAGCAGAAGACCTGCTTGGCTGGAGCTTGGCTGGAGTAGAGAGTAATTTTTGAAGATGAGGTACAGATAGAGTTGGTTTTGTGGAGACCATGAAAGCCAGGCTTAGATGTTTGAACTTTAGCCTACAGAAGTAATACACAGACTGTGGAGATGTTTTAAAGGAAGACTAACATGATAAAAAGTGGCAGCTATCCAATCACTATGATGCTCACATTCCAACTTTTCAAATCAAAACATATTTTTATTTTCTCTCATTTAGCCTTGGACCAACCAAATGCACTATAGTCAAATGCACCATATTGTTTCCTCCTGTGATGTGCTGTGATGAATAGAATCATGTATTTACATGAAAGGGTGGACATCCAGGAATACGTAAGGGTTGCCAAAGGGCTCTCTGCCCCAAAAGATCTCTCCTGATAGCCTATTAGAATGTATCTGAATTTCCTACCTATTGGTAATTCCTTTGGGTAAAGGTGCTCAAGTTACTTGTTAAACTACACCTGGTCTCTGGAAAGGGCAGACATTGAGTATCACTGACTGATAGCAGCAGTGCATTTCTCAGCTGGGTACCAGCAAGACCCTAAAGGGATGAGTCATCAAGCTGGTACGTTCTCCTTCCAGGGAACTGAAAAGCAGAAGGAATGATTTGACACTTAGGAAAGGTGAGAGTGATATTCCTCAGATGGGGAAGCTCAGCTGCTAGGGGCGGAGGCAGACATGAAGCCCTAGGGGTTGGCATGAATTAACCCAAGTACTAGAAGGGGACAGGGCCCACTGAATAAGCAGTGGTGGACACATTAAATAACTTTTGCCTTTTTTCCCACCTTTTTTGAAGGCCTTTTGCTCTATAGCACAAAGGTGGAGAATCTGAAATAGCTGTACAGTGACTTCTTTTTGTACAGTTCCCTCAATTTCTCAGAAGGCAGTTAATTCACTTAAAGTAAACATAAGAATGTGTGTGTAACTTATGGCATAGTAAGGAATAGGTAGGGGTCAAAACAAAGTCAAAGAACAGAGTGCCTCAGCCCCAGAAAGCTGCCCAAATGTGACAGAAAATTCTGAAAGAAGTAAGATGATGATATATATTACCTTAATATCTACGATTTATTAAAAGCTTTCTAAATGCTGGGCACTGGCCAGAGCGTTTTATGTATGTTGCCTTGTTTTATCTTTACGTCAACCCCACAAGTTATGTACTAAGGTCATCCTTTGCAGGTAGGGAAGAGGATGTCCTGAAAAGTTACATACTTTGCTCAGCAACATGACTGGTATGGAGTGGAGCCAACATCCAAACCCAGCCTAGTCCATAGCTGTGAATTAAATAAACCCCTGATAATGCTAAATGATGGCCAGGTACTTTTTTGGTCACCTTGCAGTCACCACAGTTCAAGAATCCTTTTAGTGGATTGCTTGGTCAGGGGTTGCAAACTCAAATAAGCCCCTGGGTGCAAGAGTGAGACAGGCCCAGACTTGACATGCGCAAGCATATATTACATGAGTGAGGAATGGAGAGAATATGATCCACCCCGGGGGAGTAGCTACTTGTCAATTCCAGTTGTCACTGTAGAAGGCTGGCCCTATGTAACCAAGTCTTTCCATTTTTCACCAGAAGCCAAAAAGTATTAGATTTTTTATGTGACATATGATACATTTTAAAATGTGGGCTCAGTTGTAAAAAGCTAATTTTCAGAGACTTTCCTTTATCTGGCAATATTTCAAATTAGAATTTCAAAGTCCTTTCCCAGAACTTTACATCTAAAAGTATAGAATATAATATAAAAATACACATATTTTTCTTAAAAGCATGGTTGAGCTGCCTACAAGGAATGTGTCAGAGGCATGGACAGCAAGAGAGCTTGATTTCCTGGGGGCGGGGAGGGGGAGGGGGCACAGAGTGCCATGAGTAGCACTTTCCCATGGTGTATGTACTAGTCTCGATGACCTAGGGCTAGGGTGACCAGCTGTCTTAGTTTGCCTGGACATTCTTGGTGTTAACACTGAAAGTCCCTGAGACCTGGAGGACCTGGAACAGTTGTCACCTTCCCTGGAGCCTGGTGTTAAGGAGCTTAACTGTTGACATAATGAAAGCCTAGAGCCTCAGGTTGAGATGTTAGATCAAACACATCCCTTCCCCACCAGCATCAAGCTGGATTCCCAAGAGCAGTGGCAATAAACCCAGAAGAAGATTGCCAAACCCAGAGGAAGACTGCAAGCATAAGCTCCTAACTCAGCCTCAACTCAGTCTGAACACTAGCTGAAGAAAGGGGGAAAAAAAAGAAAAGAAAAGAAAAAGAAAAAAAGTCTCTTCTGAAGATTCTAAATCCTTAACTCACATTCCTATGGATCAAGGCACTAATTCAGTCTCTGTGTCCCTTAAACCCCCCAAGCTTGATTTTTTTTTAAATGTTCTGAGTTGTGCTTTTAAATACTCCAGAGAAGAAACTGGAAGAGGGAATAGTTGAAACATGAATGGCAGAATATTAAAATCTTTTAAGCTGGGCAATCCCACTGTTTGAGAATATTTGAAATTTATCATAATGAAAAGTTTTAAATAATGCAGACTCAAGTTGATAGTGCTTGCAGGAATATGGCAGAACTCAACTCAAATCCTCTCTTGATGTGGCCACTCTGAACTTTACACACAGATAAAGTTCCAAGGAAGATTAACGCACAATAGAAAATCACTAAAAAGAGGAAACAATGACTTCATTATCAAGTGGCAGGGGAAAAAAAAAGGCAAGTTATAGAATAAGTCCTGCAAAGACTGCAGAATTGGGAATTATCCAGTAGAGAATATAAAATAAAAATATTTAATGTATTTAAAGTAAACACAAGTGGAAATGAACACTAACAAAGGAACAAACAAATGAACAGTCTGATACCAAAAAAGAATACAACAGAACTTCAAAAAATTAAAAACTGTTAGTATTGATTACCACTGATGAGAGCATTATTTAACTAAAGGACAGTTAAGCAATTACAGAAAATGTGTCACAGAGAATCAAGGGGGCAGATTAATGAAAGAGAGGGTGAAATAATTAAGTAAGAGATGATAAAATCCACATGTATCTAATTGTACCTGAGGAAGGGAGTGGAATGAATAGGGTAAACATAATATTAAGAGAATTAATGACTAAAAAATTGCAAAATTAAAGAAAGTAACCAATCCTCAGTTTCAGGAAGCCAAATTAGTTCCAAGCAAGATAAATAAAAGGAAATCTACACATTAGGATCGTGATTTTCTTTCCTTTGGATATATATCAAGGTAGGATTGCTGGATTGTAGGATACCTCTATTTGGAAATAAAATCACTATCTAAAAGAGATACCTGCACATCCACATTCATTGCCACATTCTTCCCAATAGCCAAGATACAGAAATAATCTAAGTGCCTATCAACAGATGAACAGATAAAGAAATTGTGGTATGTATGTATGTATGTGTGTGTGTGTGTGCATATATACACATATATATTGTCTTTATTCATTTTTATTTGTACAGTTTTACCACACTGTAGCTTACACATTATACAAATAGAACCATACTGTAAGTATTCTATTGCATTTGGCATTTTTAATCAACATTATTTCTGTGATGAACCTTTGATGGTACATGCAACTGCTATCCGTTAATTTTCACTGCTGTATAGTATTCCATAGCATAAATATATCAAAATTTAGCCTTTCTACTGTTGATGAACATTTGGGTTGGTTTCCACTTTTTGCTATTATGACAATGTTGCTATGGTCACTATGGCGTATAGTCCCTGATATACTTACCAGGGCCATTTTTGAATGGCCATGTCTTTTAAACTTTTTTGACTAGCATCCACAGTAATAAATGTTTACATCATAAACCAGTACAACTCTGGAGATGTGCCTAGGCATAAATGTAATGAAAATGTCATAATTTTTTTTTTACTACAAAACAAAAATAACATAGAAAGTTGATGAGTAACATGAAATTCAACAGCAATATGGTTTCCCTTTGGTGAGGTAGTAACAGGAGAAGGATATAACCAAAGCGGAGCACAAGAGTGGCTTAAAAACACGCTTATGTTATTAAGGTGGGTTATGGGTGTTCTTTCATGGTGATTATTTAGATGACTTTATTTGCAGTATACACTCCTGTATTTATAGTATGTTTCACAATTTTTTTAAAAAAAGATAAAAACTAAAGTACCATCCAAAGTAAAACACAAATATATTTTGGCAATATATAGTCTCTGTGGGCTGAATGGGCCATCCTGTTCACCCTTCTGATCTATGCCATACATCCCTCACCCTGCTCCATTCCCACCTACCATTTGGCTGGCCCATTGGCATTTCCAGAAGAGAGACTGGCCAGGAGAAAAAGGAGAGGGAGGGGAGGAAGGGAAGGCAGCCCTGACCACCCATATAGAGTTACCCATCATCAATTCTGAAGCACATCAGGTGTCAGAGGAGTAAGTTAGAAACAGAGATTGTGGGCAAGTCTTAAAGTTGTATCTTTTCTTCCTCCATGTTACCACAGATAATTCTGAGTTGGCCACATGTTATGAATCGGCTCAACTGTCTGTTCCTTAAGTGTTGTTAAAGCCAGCAGTTCTAAACTATTCCCATGAAGGGAATGAAAAACTAGTGACTGAGAAGTAACAGTGATTTGAGAGGAAGGACGAAGGGAGGGAAGGAGGAAAAAAAGAAGGAGGGAAGGAAGGAGGGAGAAAAAAAGAAGGAAAGAAGGAAAGGAAGGAAGGAAAAGCTTGCCAGGGAGGAGCCTGTAGCTTTTCAGAACCTTGGAAGGCACTGTCCCTCTTGTAAGAGCTCAATCTTATATACCTAATGAAAAACTGCCTCAAATTAAGGTTATCAGCACACTCAGTCCACCAGGAGTCCCAGTGATACGTTCATTAAGTCTGGCACATTGGAGCAAGTATTTTAGCACAAAGGAGGTGTAGAGTGCCAGAATGATAGATCAGGTGAGGGCTATGGCACACTGTAGAGATGAAAATTGAGCTGTGTGTTGAAATATGCAACTAAGGAAGAAAGGAGGAAACATGATCTTGGGAACAGGGTGCTCTTGAACAATCCATATTCAAGAGACATCCTGGAGAAGAGAACAAGATGTAGAGAAAGGAAAGCATCTCAGTGAATCTGTTAAACATGGAGCATTTTAGAGCACTTTTTAATGAGTCATACATATGCAAGTAGGGCTTAAGTGTTTTAAAGAGAAGCCCCCATTTGTGAAAACAGTAGTGCCTGAGAAAATGACTTACCAATGCAAGTGTTAATTTCTTCCATCAGCCCATTGATAGAATTTGAGAAGAGTCATTTAGCAATCATCTTATCAGCAGTCCAGTACCTCTCCACTCACTTTGCACAGGATCAGATAAAAGGATGATGTTTGCTTTATCTTCGGTTTGCCACCCTGGCATGGCTAAAGCTTTTCCGGAAGGGAGAAGAACAAACTGAGAGGTTAGCAGGTATGAAACATTGTCACAGCCAAACCAGCAGCACTGAATCAATTTCCAATATGTTTCTTCTGTAGCTAAAACCTATACTCTGGAAATGTTACTGTTTGATTATAAAAGCGGGAGGAATTTGAAAAGAGACTTTCATGCCACCTTGATAAACAGTCTCTGTCTGTAACTCGATTGTGTCAACTCCCAAACAGAGGGGAAATATGCTTTAAGTGACTTTCTGCCCATTTGAAACTCAGCCCTGTGTTCTGCCTTCAGAGCCCATTTGGAAGGAATCCTGTGTGTGTAAGAACACATTTGGAGTGGGCATCGTCTGTCCTGCCTCTGCCTGAATGGATTGCATTTCCAAGGGTGTTATTTCTCCTCACCATTGACCCAGTCACTGGAATGTTTCCCTGATGGCAAAAGTATTGGTGTATAATTTGGATTCAAGACAGGTCTCTTTCCTATGTAACTCATAATTTAAAAAAATAAAAGCACTTCTAGGATGCTGGGTTACAATTGACTCCAATTTTAAAAGAAGAAAAGTGGCAAGGAAGAAGCAGTGACCTGAGGAATGAATGGAACCAGGGTCCAAAGCCCAGTTTGGGGTTTTATGACTTAGTACAAAATGCTACATCTCTCTGTTTCCTCAATCATCAGATGAATGACTTATTTTAGATATTCTCTAATGTTTTGGGTTTTGTTGTTGTTGTTGTTGTTCCTGGCCCAACTTCTAATACTCTTTGAGGGAGTGGAGGTATCCCTGAATTTCAAGATGCCTGTCCACGTCAAGTTCCCCACTTCTCGTGAATCTGTGGGAAGACGGGGTTTCAATCCTGGGATCTGAGTAAACTAGAAATTGGCAAAATGTATTAAACGATTTCTGGGCCAGACTTAGTCATCATCTGTAACAGTAGCATCACCACCATGCATTTACCTAAAGTTTTGCATTGTTTTAGAGTGCTTCCATGGATCCCCTCCACAATCTTCCAGCCAAGGGTTTGCAGTCACATAGACCTATGCTCCAGATTCCATGATTCTGCTTTGCCACCTAACAGATGCTGTGATCTTGATCAAGCTCCTGAATCTCTCTAAGCCTCCATTCTGCCATCTGCCAAATGGAGATAACAGAAAGACTTACCCTGAGGTGTTGTGATGAGCACGAAATGAGTGTTTTTGCAGATGAGTGCTTGACAGCTATGCCAGGAACTAGCAAGGACTCAATTGTTGGTCTTCATTGTTAGTGTGGTTATTATTAAGATGGGTATGGGTAAAGTATAGGTAGCTATGGATATCATCTTTCTTCTTTTTTTTTTTAAAGTTGTACTCATGGCTATGATTTATTACAGTGAAGGGTACAAAACAAAATCAGCAAAGGGAAGCGTCACATGGGGCAGCATCAGGAGGTAATTCGGCACAGGCTTCCAGTGGGGTCACACACAACATGCTAGATTCCCCCCGGCAACAAGTTATGACAACACATGTGAAATGTTATCTACCTGAGAAGCTCATTAGAGACTCAGAGCCCAGGGTTTTATTGGGGGCTAGTCACACAGGTACCATCTTGCCTAGTGCATGTTAAAATCCCGTATTCCCCAAAGGAAAGCATGTGTTCAGCCTAAACCACATTGTTTATATGAACAATTTAGGCCACAGTGAGCCACTCTTCTCAGTTAGGGTGGTGTGAGCCCTCTTGAAATCCAAGTTCCCAGGTGCTAGTGAAGGGCCAGCCTTGCAATCAGGCCTTGCTAAAGGTAAGCCTTTGCAGACCTGCTATGCTAACTCTTTTCTTCACAATCTGTCACCTTGGCTCTCGTCTGAAACATCTTTACAACAAAATTACTACCAGTAGGACACCATACAGCAGTATGAGACTAAACTGTTGACTTCAGTAACTCAGAGGTTCTCAAGTAAGTTGAAGCTGACCTGAACGCCTCCATCTAAGGCTGAGATACTGTCACGGTAGTCACTGATAGTGTCATTCCCATGGACACATGAAGGACATTCCCATGGACAGTCCATGGTACTTTTGGACACACACAAAGACTTTACAATCGTTAAGGTACTCCAGACAGGACAAACATTAGTCAGATGTATGGGTTAATGGGCCCCGAATATGGCTGCCCACCATGGAGCTTCTAACCCTATGATTGCCAATCTAGTCAGAAATAATTCAGGTTAGTCCTTGGTTTCAGAGACACTGCCTTCAGCTCCAAACAGCTCTACTTGTCCATGGCATCTGCGTCATCATCAATGTCATGAGCATAGATGACATTCATAAGTGTCCTGTGTGGAAAATACAGGAGCAGGGCCACCTTCACTGACTTGTGATTGATGCTGTCAGCTATGACCATGGGAACAGCAGTTTGAACTCAAGGTCCTCGCAGCAGCTTGGAAAGGTAGCCTGGGGAGTTTTCATTCAGGAAAGAGGGAAAACTTCTGAAAAAAAAAGGTAATTCCCTTCCCACTTCACCCCCACATCTCCCCCAGGCATTGGGGTTTGCTTCCCCCCATTGGTACAAAATCAGTGTGCTGCAGTTAGTAATCAAACTTTACCTTTTTCTCATCTATAAATTCTTACCAAGATTTTTTGTCTAGACTGGTTGTATGTAAGAGGGACAAAAGAATTTTCACCAAAAAATATTTTTATACAACTTAATCAGAAAGAGGCATCGTGTTCAGGACAAACTCTTGAATTTTAAAATGTTTTCAAAATGGGTTTATATAACCTCTTACCCACTTTGTCCTGATTATTTATGCAGTAAGCAGCCTAAAAAGCCTAGCCTTTCTGGGGACAGCTGCATTTAACCCTCAAACTGCACTAAAGTCTGTGTACCAAGAGAAAGGTGAGAGAAGTAGTCAGGGTATCTGTCCATTGTTGCAAAACAATTAATCTGGATATCCTCTTTCTGAACAGTGAAGAAAGTGAGTCACAGTAAGGTTTTCTGTCTATAATTCACCACACGGTAGTGATGGGATTCATACTGAAAACTAACATGACTTAAGGAGGATTGGATTTGGTCACAGAAGTTCCCGGATGTACATCTCACACATGGAGAGAAAGGCCTAAGACGGCTTTCTGTTGCTCCAGCCAGTTCTCAAGTACTGCATCCCCCACATGCTGCCAGTGGACCTAATGCACAACCACCAGTCATGGCGGTGTCCCACCCGAGCCTCTTCCTCTCCCTGGGTCCTCATGCACTGGTTGTACATTTGGTAAATTCCAGTGTGTCAGAAAGGGGTAATGGGCAAACCTAGAGTTTCTCCACTGGGAGGGGTGAGGCAGTTTCATTTTCTGGTACTCAAACCTCAAGGCACAGCCATAAACCAAGTTCCGTCAGTTACTAATGATTTATGAGGCACTGACTCCATTCCAGACACCATGCTGGACAAACATAGACACTGCGCAGGCTTTGCATTTGGTGAGCTCAGCCGATCTGATTCGGAACCAGAAGCCTTAGTCACATCTCCTTCTTAAAACTTCCGTTGAAGATTGAATCATCCAATATGTTCCTCGTAGGTCAATTTCCCCGACCCTTTTTTAAGAAATTACGTTGGACATTACCGAAAGAAACTTGATGGCTGTAGATAATCCTGTCATTGTAAATAATCAAGAACTTATATGCCTTAGTAGTTCCTAAATTATGTGAACTTACTCTTCTTGACATACTGGCAAAGACAAATAATTTCTTTAAAACAGAGGGTGTGCAGAGCCACTGTTTAAATGCCAGCTCTGCTGCTAGTTACTGGCCTACTTCTTCAGGGAGATATTTGCATGCTGGATTCACCTGGGCACTTAGCCTGTGATGCAGAGAAGTCGGGAAGCTTAGAGGGGCATTACTTCCCTATAAAACGTCCCCAGGTATTACAATATGGGGTGGCAATGCCCGCTTATATGATCACTACATTACTTTTAGTAAGGTTTACGCCCGTGTGCATTGTTGTTTTATTTTTAAAAACTAGTAAGATGGCTTTTGTTAATTCTTTGTAGTGTTTTTCAGGATTCCACTGATAGTTGCAGCAGTTTAGTTTGGCGGTCTCCCAGAAGAAGGCCCTGTGAAAAGGATTTAAGGACAAGTCAATTATCAGGAAGTCCAGGAACAACTAGTAGGAGAAGTCAGATAAAGGAGGTAGACCAGCCAATGAAAAGTGGGTTCTCATGCCAACTACCACCAGGACTGGCCACAGAATTCTCATAGCCTAGTGCAAAATCAAATGCAGGGCCCCTTGTCCAAAAGTTATTAAGCATTTCAAAATGGCGACTGCAGGGCACAGGTCACACTACACACAGGCCACACACACATGCTGGTTACCTGGTTACCACTGTGGGGGACAGAAGCTTAACCTCAGAAAAACTCTAGGGTGTAGCACCTAAGTCTCAGAGTTTCCCCACCTGAGAGTGAGGGAGCTGGGTATTCGTCACTACCTCCCATCACTGATTAGTCAAGGGCTGATGCTAGGGCTGTTACCTTCAGGCAAAGAGATGCAGCTACTGGTAAATTGGAAGTTCAGCGGGGGCACACTCAAGTAGTAAGTCTCTGGAAGGTGAATGGGCCAGCAACTGCCAGCATGCTGTGCAGATACCAGGGGATCTCCTGGTACCCCCAGGCCAGCACCAGGTGTCTCAAAAAGTGAGCTACCTGTTGAAGGGGCAGCTACTGAAGATCCCCCTCTTTAAAAGTAATATCCCCTAAAGCCTTTGCTTTCTACCTGCTTTCTGGTCATTTCTTCAGTCACCAAGATAGCCATCATTTTCTACATATGAAAGTTCCACTATGCTTTTAAGAGGGGCTGGGAGAATTTGCAATCCTGCATACTTAAAATCCAGGCACATTCATTTTCTATGCTGCTAGACAAGCTATTTCTTCCCCCATGAGCCTCATTAATGTCATCTGGGAAGAGGTCTTAGAATTATTCTCTATTTCCATAAGGTTTGAGAAGTCTACATCAGGAAAATGTTGGGAAAGCAGTTTTAAAACAATGATTTCTTTCCTAAGTAACAGTGATGTCTCTCAAAGCTTCGGGGTTTGGGGGGTGGGGATATTAGCAGGATAGTTTCCATTAAGCTCATCTTAAATAGGCCATCTTGCGTGTGTTTATTTGAAAGGAGTATAAAAATTATCTTTTAATTAGAAAATGTCCCCTCTCCCCCACAAATACACATTTTGGCTTTTTCATCGTTACTGTGTGCCACAAACAACAGCTCCTTAATAACTGTGATGGTTAATTTTGTGTGTCAACTTCACTGGGCCACGGGACGCCGAGGGACTTGATCAAACACATTCTTGATGTTTCTGTGAGGACTTTTTTGGATAAGATTGACATTTAAATTGGCAGGCGGAGTAAAGCAGATTGCCCTGCTTAATGTAGTGGGCTTCATCCATCAGCTGGAGGCCCAAACAGGAAAAAAAAAAAAAAAAAAAAAAAGACTGGCGCCACCCAAAGTAAGAGAGAATTCTCCTCCTAGCCTGACTGCTTCAGAGCTGGGATGTCAGTTTTTCCCTGCCTTCCGACTAGAAATGACTGAAAGAGTAACTCTTCCTGGGTCTCAAGCATGCTGGCCTTTGCACTGGAACCACACTGACAGTTGTCCTGGTTCTAAGGCCTTAGGACTTTGAGTGGAACTAAACCATTAGCTCTCCTGGGTCTCCAGCTTGCCTACTCTCCCTGCAGACCTTGGGACTGGCCAGCCTCCATAATTGCTAAGCCAATTCCTTATCTCACACACACACACACACACACACAACTAGTTCTGTTTCTCTTTAGAAACCTAATACAATTACATGTAATTAGATTTTAACAGGATGATTAGAATATCAGCTAGTTAGAGGAAGTTGAACGGCTGTCATCTGGGCAGATGACTACAGATTTCAGTTTGCTTCACCCAGGCCAAGGAAAAATGAGCAGGTGAACTTAATCCTATAAACTGGGTAGGGGCTGGGGAGACTGCAGATGCCAGGGGTCAAAATATCAGGCAGCCTACATCATCACCATTTATGTAAAACAGTAGAGCAGGTGGCCCTAGTGGCCCCCGGTTACTGAAGGGCTAGCACTTTCACAGGAGCAAACAAAGCTAGACATTTTTACTTCAACTGAATCTGGAATCAAAACTCATTCAGATGTCTGTAAGATGTGAACTTCCTCATAGAGGTGTGAGCCCTCTGCAGAGGAGCTCCCCTCACCCCAACGGGGGCAAAGATTCAAGAGGTCTGTGCATGAGCAAAGGGCCCAAGGCTCCTGGAAATCTGCATGCATGTGCATGGCATATTTATTCATTACACAGTAATAGATCCCTATTAGAGAGAATTTGTGTTTTAGAGCAAAGCTCCTCTAAGGACAAAAATGATGATTTCAGGTGTTCATGAGAGGCTCCTGCTGAAACCAGTGGGAGTTGCTGTCCATGTAAATAATTATGCTGACTCACCAGAGTCGTGGATGACAATTAGTCCACCGTGCAATTTGTATGTTGCTCTGCTCTACAAGAAGACGGGGCTGCCAGAGAACAGGGTTAAATGGCCTTCTTCCCCTCAAACCAGCATGACCAGGATTCCACGATGGGTGAGGTGCTGTGCTGAATTTGCGCTAGGTCTTCATTTATAGATATAACTTGTATAGAGTGTCATAATGAAACTGCCAGACAGAAGAGCAATCCACTGTGCATGGAGTGAGAAATTCCTATTGTTCACCGACCTCCTAATGAGACAGCGACACCTTAGAGTCACATACACGTACCTGCTCCTGCTTCCTTAATTGCACAGGGATCCTTGAATCCAGTCAGATTTTGCATCAAGCATGTGAACCCTGCCAGGTTAAGTGAAGTGTCCCGGGATGATGGAGGTCTTGGAGTAGGATCAGACGCAGGCTGTGGGGCACATGCCTTGATTCAAAGTAAGCCATACCCCACTAGTGAGTCTGTATTTACAAGGATAATAAACTCCACGTGTAGGGTGACGTTCTGCAGGCATATGGAATAGAAGGTGAGAGGGATTCTTCAGAAACAAATGGGGTGAACTGTGTCATTCAGAGCAAAGCCACTCCTTCCCCTGCACATTTAAGCAGATTTAGCTGTCAAAAACCTTTGACGCTCTGGCATGTTCTACTCTGCCACAGTCCTCAGGATCCCACAGAAAGATCCACTCAACCGCTGCCTTATTCTCCTTATTCTGTTCCATCCCTGACCCTTTCCCAATCTGCTGGGGAGAGGGAAGGCCTGGGGATCACTGAGTGTCCTATGACTTGCTTGAGCTTGCCAGAGACATTTCCAGCCTTTATCTCCTGAAGTTCTTTCAGCTGTCTTTAGCTTCCTCCATAACCCCACCTTCAGTAACACTGTCTGTTGTAGCTTTTCTTTCTGCTCTCCCAGCGACTCTGTTTGCAAACAAAATCTCCAAGCTTAGCTCCACATGTCTCAGCATGACCTCCAACATCATGATTCCATTTAGCCTCCTCATCTCCTCTTCCTCACCATGGTGGCTTCCTCATTAGGATCTTTTCCCCATGCTCTAACTTGGCTCCTTATTTTAAAGGCCTTCCCCCATTACTCCCAGTTCTTCACATTTAGAAAAACAAGAGTCTTCCTTGATGCTTCTTTCATCTCTTTCCTCTGGTCTTGCAGAGAGAGAGACACATGGTCTACAGAATCAATAGCACATTCAATATTATTCAATGTGTATTCAATACATTCAATAATGTATGTCTGTTGGAAGGCCATGTTATGACAGTTGCCCTAGATGGTACCAACATATATTCTTGATAACATCTTTTGAATTTTTATATATTGGCCTTGGTTCAAAATGATCGCAGCTTCTCATCAGATTTTCTGTCAAGTCTTGTTTACTTTTCCTGAACACCAAAGAAAGGCCAAAAATATGTAAGATTCAAACTTAAAATCCAGAGTCAGAGGTGCTAAACTGATTCCTGAGCCTTCATATCTTTCATACCACTTCCCTAACTTTTCAGGAATCCAAATAATGTAGTGTAAGCAGCACTGAGCCCAGAAGCAGTATACCTAAGTTCCCATTACAGTTTTGTCCCTTATTAATTAAGCAGATTGTTGCCTGGGTTTCTCTATCTGTAAATTGGATATACTGGCTGCTTCCTTCCCCAACTCAGCACATGATTGTCAGGAAAATCAAAGGATCAAGTTCATGGCAGCACATCTTAGATGTAAGATGGGCCTGAGGTACAAGGGATTCCTTTTACCAGCGTCTGGGGCTCTGCTAGTTACTAAAGCCACAATCATCCACCAGCCAGTTCTCTTTCCCCATTTCAATTGGAACTCTGGTTGAAACAATGCCCTGTGTAGCTAAGCAGATATTTGAGGATTTTTTTTTTTCATCTTATCTCTCTCATTCATCTTTTTTAAGGAAAAAAAGACTATCTTTATGACACTCTTTCGTTAAAAGCCCAAAGGCCAGAACCTTCTCTTTGGATCTGTTATGGAGAATGAATACGGCTGGTGAGAGCCAGAGGCCTGGGGGTAGGGTTTGATAGTGTGTTGGTGGTAGATGTGGAAAAAGTATTTGAAAAGGACAGTCTTTTTGAACATGAGGTTATTTAGAAAGTGAGATTGAAGAGGGAAAAGAGAAGAAAGTCTGCATCACACTAAATAGGTTTTAAGGCTGATCAGACTATGTATTTATTTTAAATGATACCTATAAAGCCTCATTGGAAAGGAAGTCCTGAAAAAAAGTCTCCCTACTTGGTTATAAATGGTTTACTGGATTCCATAATGGGGTGGTTATTGAATTAGAAAAAAAAAAAAAAAGATGATAAATACCAGAAGCTTGAAGCTCGAAATGAATATCTTCTCAGCAACATCTTGGAATTTGATCTGAAGAGGGAAAGTAGGGTATGGTCACGGTAGTTGTCCAAGTAGCAGAAAGAGCTATTGACTTGGAGTGAGAAGACATGACTTTGAATCCTGGCTGCCGTATGTGTACTTGTTTCCTGAGAGATACAGGCTGCCTGTTTGTGTTCTCATCTGTAAAGTAGAGATTACCACTGAGGCATAGTGTTGCTGTAAGATTCAGTTGAAATAATGACTAAGAAAGAATACAGCAGACATTATGTTTGGCTTCCCAATATTCATTTCCACATCAAGGGTACAATGTTATTAGGACACTTCTGGTAAATTTCCCTGCAAGCAATTGGCCTAGGAAGCTAGGCTCCGGGCCAGTCAATGAATGGCCGTCCCCAAGTGACATGGATTGGCCCAGGAATAAGCTTGTGACTTCATTTGGCTAATTTTTAGGGGACAGAGTGGTTGGAGATGCAGAGAGAAATCACACAAAGAGCCAGCTTCTCTTTTTCTCTAGACTTGGGAGTGTACAGCTGATGGGTATGGAGCCACTAGACCCAGCTCCTACCGACATGAAGCCAAAGCTGACACACAGGATGTGCAGAGCCAAGACAGCTGCAGGGGAGGGGAGACAGAGGCCCTAGATTAAGGCAGCCCTGAAGCTTGCTCTACTTCTGGACCATGAGCTAATGTTTAATGTGTGACTATCCACCCGAAGCATCCTTACTGATTCAGAGTGCTTGGCAAACTGAGGACAGAAGACAATACTAGAATCATGTAGCCGTCAGGCCTGCAAGCTTTGTGGTTTGTATAGGCCTTGCTCCAAATCTTGGCTCTCCTACTTGTAGCTGTATGACCATGGGCAACTTTATTTACCTTCTCAAATCTCCGTTTCCTTGTATGTAAAATGTGTCCACTGCATATTTTATCATGATCTGATGCAAGTAAAGCATTTACCCTGTGGTAAACAAACAGCAAATGTTGTTATGCTACGGAAAGATGAGGCATGATGAAAGTCAAATGCATTTCCACAGGGCACATCCATTTAGTGGCTCTGGAGAGTTGGGCACATAGCCAGAGAATCCAGGGGTCTGTGCACCACTCCCTAAGCTAGAGAAGTACTGGCCTATATAGTCCCTGGCAGGCTCGATGATACTGGAGACCTCCACCCCTACTGGGAGGCAGGTTAATGAATAGAGCGAGCCTGAG
Organism: Neomonachus schauinslandi; assembly: GCF_002201575.2. Lineage (NCBI taxonomy): Eukaryota > Metazoa > Chordata > Mammalia > Carnivora > Phocidae > Neomonachus > Neomonachus schauinslandi. Next base: position 97,781,411 of record NC_058405.1, on the reverse strand, counting down.
CTTTGGAGTCAGACTGGCACTGTCAGGTGACCCTGTCTCCTCAAAGCTTTGCTTTCCTCCTCTGTCAAATGTGGATAATAGTCGCTACTAGCCGGGAGAGTTGAAAGGATGAAGGAGTAAATAAAGCCCCTTGTGTGCTACCTGATCTGGGAGTAAGGAATAGCCCCAGTTGTGCTCCCTGGGGACTCCTGAAGACCCTTCCTTCCCAGCATCACATTCAGATTCCTCGAAGGAGAATTTGAGGTTATACCTGGGGAAAGCCCAGTTCCTCTGTTCAGCCATGTTCAATCAGGATTGCACTTTTGGATTCCAGTAAATCTTTATTGTCCGGCTGGGCATCTAATACTTAGAATCAGGTATATTGAGGTATAATTCACATACAACAAAATATACCCTTTCTAAGTGTACTGTTCCATGAGTTTTGATTAATGTATACAGCTGTGTAACCCCTACCACAGTCAAGACATAGAACATCTTCTGAGTGCCTGGCTGGCTCAGTCAGAAGACCTTGTGACTCTTGATCTTGGGGTCATGAGTTCGAGCCCCAGGTTGACTATACTGATTACTTACTTACTTACATAAATAAATACATACATTTTTAAAAAAAGATATAGAACATTTTCATCACCCCAAAATATTCTCTTATGCTCCTTTACATGAACCACTTGTACCACTAGTCCCAGACAACCACCAATTTGTTTTTATCACTATAGGTATGCCTTTGCTAGAATTTAATGTAAAAGGAATCAGTCATATAGTATTTGGGGTTTGGCTCTTTTAGTTAGTGCAAATGCTTTTGAGAAACATCCACATTATATGTATTCACAGTTGTGTTTTTGTTTCTGTTTTTTTCATTACCAATTGGTATTTCATTGTCTGAATATACTATAATCTGTTTCTTTGTTCACTAGCCAATGAACATTTTGGTCATTTCTAGTTTGAGCTATTATCACAAAGCTGCTCTTAACATGTGTGTGTGTAGGAGTCTTTGGGTGGACATATATACTCTTTTCTCTTGGGCAAGGGTGTTATTCCTGGGTCACATGATGAGTGTATGTTTAACTTCACAAGAAACTACCAAACTGTTTTCCAAAGTAGTTTTACCGTTCTGTGATCCTATGACCAATGTATGAGAGTTCTTCCTGCTCCACATTCTGGTCAACATTTATTATTGTTGGTCTTTTTAGTTTTAGCCATTTTTATGGGAGTGTAGTAATATATCATTATGATTTTAATTTGCATCCCTCTAATGACTGATGATGTTGAACATCCTTTCCTATGTTTATTTGACATCCACATATCTTCTTTGGTGACATAGGCATTTAAAATCTTGCTCAATTTTGTACTGAACTGCTTGTTCTGTTATTATTGAGTTATAAGAGTTATTTTTATTATTTTCCTTTGCTCTTCCCTGATTAGCCTGGCATTGCCCAGGTGTCCAGAATCCATTTTGGCCTCACACCTAGGGTTGGGGTCTGGTTGGGGCCACATCCAGGGCTAGGGTTACAGGTATAGTCCTCAAGATGTTAGGGACCAAGTCAATGGCAGGGCAGCGTCCTACCCTGAAAGATGAGTTGAGGGCTAGCTATAGGGTAAGGCTCGGGCTTCGGGTTTGGCCTCAGGGCCAACCCCTAGTGTTGCTGAGTTTCAGCTTTTGGACTAAAATCTTGGTCTCCTGCACCAGCCGGAGGCTGCACGGGGCATGGTCTCCTCATGTGTCCCTGAACGATTAGTCTGGCATCGGTCAGGTGACCCAAGCCCACTGCGCTCTCAGAACTAGGGTCCTGGCACAGTTATTTCCACAGCCAGGGCTAGGGTTAGGGTTACGGTCCGGGAGGTGGTTAAGAGTCAGTTGGATGGCAATGTGTACACCTGCCGTGGGACCCGAATTGAGGTTGAGCGATAGATAGGGTGAAGCTCAGGGTTTGGGATTGCTTTCTGGGACTAGGCTCTCTCTGTTGTTGAGGGTCATGTTTTTCGCTAGAATCCTGCTATCGGCTCCAGCGTAGGGACTGCCCTTGGCATGGCTTGTGCTTCTGTGTTCCCGGAGGGCTTGTCCGGCGCCGGACTTGAGTCACCAGTCCGGGAGTGCTGCTGACTTAGCAGACGCGCCCAGGGAGGGCCAGAGCCATGCCTAGGGTTAGGGTGAGAATCTGGGAGATGGCTGGTCCCTAGCCGATGGTGGTGCGGAGAAGTGCCCCGAGAGCCGAGTGGAGGACTAGCACTAGGATGGGCATCTGGCTTCCGATTTGGCCTCAGGGAGATGCACCTTGTGTTCCCGAGGTGGAGGTTTTTCATCAGAATCGTGGTGTCCAGCACTATCCCGGGGGTTTCGATTCGCATGGTTTCCTTTGTTCTTCCCTGATTAGCCTTTTTTTTCTGCCTCTTGTATTATTTTTTATGATTCCCCTTTATCTCCACTTTCGGAGTATTAGCTGTACCCCTTAGTGATTGATCTAATGTTTAAATGTAGTCTAATTACCTCTTTACTTCAACACGATCTTAAATAATGCATCACAGTTTACTTTTGTATAACCTCTGCCATCCTTTATGCTATTGTTATATTTTATGTCTACGTATGTTAGAAACCTTGCAATATGCTCTTGCATTTGCTTTGGTTACTTATGTTTTAAAAAGATTAAGAAATAGAAATATATTTTTTATATATATGTTTTATATATATATATTATTACAACCTATATTTACCATTTCTGGTTCTCTTTACGTCCAGATTTATACCTGATATCCATCTTCTATCTGCCTGTGAAAATACACTTAATATTTCTTACACTGAAACTCCTTTGGGAATAAGTTCTCTCAGGTCTTTTTTTTTTTAAGATTATTTATTTGAGAGAGAAAGAGGGCATGAGCAGAGGAGGGGCAGAGGGAGAGAGAGAGACAGAATCCTCAAGCAGACTCCCCACTGAATGAAGAGCCTGTTGCAGAGCTTGATCTTAGGACCTGAGATCATGACCTAAGCCGGAATCAAGAGTCGGCCGTTTAACCGACTGAGCCACCCAGGCACCCCTCAGCTCTTATTTGTTTTAAAAGTAATTCTTTATCAAAAACTAATGATGTAATGTATGGTGATTAACATAACAATAAAAAATTTTTTAAAAATTTAAAAAATAAAAGTAATTCTTTTTTCTTTGATTTTTAAAATAATTGAAAAGTTGATTAATTGAAATTAATTTTATAAGGTTAATAGGTTCTGGGTTTTTTTTTTTTCCACTCAGCACTTTAAAGATGTTCATCTACTCTCTTCTGGATTATGTAGTGCCTGACATAAAGTCTACTGTCAGTTTTATCATTGTTCTTCTATAAAGTATCTTTATTCTCAGTTGCTTTTAGGATTTTTTTTTTTTTAAGATTTTATTTATTTATTTGACAGAGAGAGACACAGCGAGAGAGGGAACACAAGCAGGGGGAGTGGGAGAGGGGGAAGCAGGCTTCCCGCTGAGCAGGGAGCCCAATGCGGGGCTCCATCCCAGGACCCTGGGATCATGACCTGAGCCGAAGGCAGATGCCCAATGACTGAGCCACCAGGCGCCCCTAAGATTTGTTTTTATCATTGATGTTTAGCAACTTAATTATGATGTGCCTTAGTGGGTTTTCTCCATGTAGGTTCTGGTTGGAATTCATTGAGTCTCTTAGATTTGGGATTATAGTTTTTATCAAATATGGTACATTTTTGGTTATTCTGTCACATAATTTTTCTTCTCTTTTTTTTCCTTCTGGGAGCTCCAAGTACACATATTCAAATTACTTCATGTTGACTCCAAGTTCACTAATGCTCTGTTTATTCCTTTAAGTCTTTTTTCTCTATGTACTTTATTTTGGATTGTTTATATCCTAATGTCTTCAAATTCACTTTTTTTTCCCTGCTATATCTGATATTTCTGCTGACCTGTTATCTGATATCACTGCTAATCTATTATTAATCCTATGTAGTGAATTTTTTCTATTTAAATAGGGTTTTTTCCTGTCTATAATTTTCATTTGGGTATTTTTATTATTCTAATATCTCTTAATGAAGTTCAAGTTTTACTTTATATCTTTGTACATATTTATAATATCTACAGTATTTTTTTAAAGATTTTGTTTATTTGAGAGAGAGAGAGAGAGAGAGAGAGCGAGAGCAAGAGGGAACATGAGCTGGGGGGAGGCAGTTGGAGAGGGAGAGGCAGGCTCCCTGCTGAGCAGGGAGCCTGATGCGGGGCTCCATCTCAGGACCCTGAGATCATGACCTGAGTCGAAAGCAGATGTTTTACTGACTGAGCCACCCAGGTGCCCCGTATCTACAGTATTTTAAGGGTTCTTTGTTATAGTTTCATTATCTCTCATTTCTTCTTCTGTTTCTATTGACTGATTTTTCTCCTGAAGATGGACCATATTTTCCTGTTTTTTGCATGCCTAGTACTTTTTGACTGGATGTCAGAGATTAGAAATTTTATGTTGTTGAGTGCTGGATTTCAGGATTCCTATAAAAATTTTTAGACTTTGTTCTGGAGTGCTTTTAAAGTATTTGCAGATTAGTTTTATTTTTCAAGGCTTAGTCTTTAGTTTTGTTCTGACAACTCCAGGGAAGCCTTTATTCTAGATAAATTTTTTCCTCCTTACTAAGGTTTGACCTTTCCTAGAACTCTACCCTATAGTCCACATATTAGAAAGCCTAGCCTCCCTGAATGGTGGAAACAAACTATTTTCAGGCTTTGTGAGCTCAAGAAATTATTTAACTTAGTGCTTCATAGTAATTGTTTCTCTGACGTCATGAATTTTACCTCAGGCATGTTCAGATTAGTATATAGCCCAAAACTATAGGCACACCTCTGCTATTATCTTTTCTTTCCAATATACAGCCCTGCAAATTCTAGCAACTTTGATACCCGCCCCACCCCACCCCAAAAACACACATGCATATATTTATCTCTTCAATTCAACAGGATCTGCAGGCTCTGTGTTCCTTCTCTCTGTGTTTCAGTCTAGAAACTGTCATTAGAAAGGTGACTGGGGAGGTTGTAGGGCTCACCTCATTTGTTTCCCGTGATTCTGAGGTCAAGTTCTATGCTGCCTACTGTTCAATATCTGAAAATAGTGTTTAACCGCATACGTGTATTCCTGTTGCAGTTAATCCTTAATGGACAGAAGCAAAAATCTCTCTGTATTTTTGCCTATCTCCATATCCACTGGTCTGTTGGATTTCATTACTTCTTTATTATCTTCCTGTAAAGACACCCATGGAATATTGGTGAGTGGAGAGTAGCAGCTGAAATGGAAAGATAGGCTCACATCAACTTCAGCCTCCTCTTCACCCACATTTCAACTGCAGTCACATAAAAGAAAAATAAATGATCCTTAAATATTCACTTAAAATAGATTACTTTATAATGATTAAAATCCTGAACCAAGCAAGTAAGGCATGTTAGAGTGAATTAAAAAAAAAGGTTAGGAGTGTGAAGACTTGGGCTTTTTTCCTTTCTGCATATAATTTAAAAAATCATTGAGACTGATTAAATATAGAGACAAATGGAGAAAAACACCTAGGAACTTTAAATTTTTATATTTCTGGAGGCTTTCTTTAAATATCTATAATTGCAGTAATATGAACAAACTAAAATAATTTGTAATTTTAGAGCATGTAAAAACTTAATGTAAAAAAGTTAGGGTAATAATACATAGGCTCTATTGTAAACGTGCCTAATAAATTCCTATCTGTTGCTAAGTTGATATATCTGAAGCTGCCCATGCCTCTCTGTTTTTATATACTTCTTGCCAAATCAAGCTGTTTTGAATCTCTTCCTGCAGCACCGTACCCCCAATTTATTTTCTTTCCTCCCTTCCCTCAGTTGCTTTATCAAAGCAGATGTTATCCAGGCAGGTGAAATGGAGAGAAGAAGCAGTAGGCCATACAATTCAGAAAACCTGACATGGAGTAAAAAAGATTTAGAGAGATAAAATTACTCGGAATAGCCATCTATATCTATCAGATCACCAGATAATTGTTTAACTTATCACTTCCTTTTGGCAGGACAGATAGAGATGGAGCGGATGCATGAGAGAAGGTAGATCATTGAACAGATAAAAGGATAACCCTTTAGGACAGACATGCTGTACTTTCTCTAAGGGGAAATCATGACTTACTAATTTGGAAATGTAATCTGAGAATGTTGTAAGTCTGTGAACAGAGGAGAATCAGTAAAATCACTTGTTTAGATCTTTAACATGCCTTTCATAAGCACCAGCCCAAAGTATTTGAAAAGAAGATAGAAATAAGTAGCTAAATGATAATTAGATTGGGAGGAAAAAAGTTGAGGATAGAGTAACTTTGTCATGGACAGAGAATGAGCAAGGATAACAGGAAACAAGATGGAGAGATAAGTTGACATTTCTTCACAATAGAAAAATGGTGATCATAGATCAGGGCTAGAGCCATTGTGATTCTACATTTTTATGGTACTCCAGCAAGTTTTGCTAATGAGAGTACAGTGTTGTGTTTTATCTTGTTGTTTAAGTTAGAAAAATATCAAAGTAAAAAAGACAAGACTTGACATATGGATAGGAAAGCAGTCAAAGGGTAGTCATTGCTTTGTGGGGAGTTGGGAGGGATATGTGTGCATGCTCATCATCAAGGACTTTTTTTTTTTTAAGATTTTATTTATTTATTTATTAGAGAGCGAGCGAGAGAGAAACAGCATGAGAGGGGGGAGGGTCAGAGGGAGAAGCAGGCTCCCCGCCGAGCCGGGAGCCCGATGTGGGGCTCGATCCCAGGACTCCGGGATCATGACCTGAGCCGAAGGCAGTCGCTCAACCGACTGAGCCACCCAGGCGCCCCCATCAAGGACTTTTTGACCTAAAGCGACAACTCCCAAAATAAGATGTAGGAGTCTGAGATCCAAGGCTGTTCCTAGATCAGCTGACCAATTCGAACAAGTGCTGGCTATTAAACCACACTGGTCACATTAGACTACTCTTCTGTATCACAGTAAATATTGCATACAAGTCTGGGCATTGTTTTACATGACAAGCATAGTAGCATAACGTGACATGAAGGAATTATATGAAGATCTCAAGATTTTTCAGTCTGGAGGGATAAGAGAATAGAGATAATTATTAACATTTGTGAAATCAAGAAGGGGTCAGAAAGCGCATAACGAATCCCAAAATTCTAGACCAAGAGTCACCCTCAGAACCTAAGAAGAGGTTGTTCCAGTATCATTGATAGGAAGAAACACATCTTATAGCAAACTTAAGGAATTTCCCCCCCCTCAGGGGTTTTAGCAGCTGGATATGTAAATAAATTCAAGAAGTATTTTGATGAATTCACGGTCTACATGGGCATTTGACACACATTTCTCACCCTTTCCAGTTTGTATCCTTAAATCACATCCCAGCACAATATTTTATGTGATGTTACTATCAGACGCAGAGTATTTGTTCATCAGATACCAACCCAACCTAAGGTGGCACATCTTTTATATTGGTTTAAATAACTTGTCCTTCATCTTTACAAAGGAATTTCATGGTCTGGTTTTTCCTTTTAATTCTTTGTCATGTTACTTCCCTATGATTTTCTCATACTCATTCTCTATGTAGCAGTGTACCAGACCCCCAATAACCAGGTCTTCCTTTATATCAGAGCACAGGGGACTGGAAAACAAGTTTACATTCTTCTATACACTTTTCAAGTCTCAGAAAGCTTAAATCCACTTGGAATTCAAAGACTGAGTATTCCCATGCATTCCAAAGCCATCAAATTGAATTTACTCTTCCAGAAGGTCATCTTAATGCCACAGCCAAAAGTACCCAGTGGTTGTGAATAAGTAGCCAATATAGTCATTTTTGACTACTTTGAGGAAGCCACAGAGTAAACTTAGAATGGATAACCAAAATGTAATTGATGTGGCTTTGGCAACAGGCTTATTTTTTTTAGCTTGTTTCAGCCGTACAGATGAAGAGAAGGATGTGCAAATAAAGAGATCTGTTCTCCCATCTGTGGTTTAAGTTTCTGGTGCCAATACCACACGTAGCTTAAAGATGTTTAAGAACCTGGAGAGAAGTCATACGAAGACTTGTTTATATGACCACTTGCATTAGAAGAAAGCATGCCAATTAATAATATGGCATGGGTATTAAGCACCCCTACAAACACCCTTTCTGGCTGGTGAGTCATATTGGGTCCTCGTTGCATTTTTTGGCTGAAACTTGTAAATGTGATGAAAATGCTCAAAGTAAAAAAAAAAATTGGATTTTAGAATTTTCTCTTTTCCTAGGATTTATTAGTGTTGAAGAGGAAAAAAAAAAAATCCGCGGTTACTAAAGTAGTTTGTTTGAACCTCTAAGAAAGGGCTGATCATTGCACATGAGTGAGTCCAACTTTTTAGGATAGGTGAGCTGTACCTTTGCTAACTGAAAATCATGGCTTACTAATTTGCAAATGTCTCCCGAGAATGTAGTAAGTCTGTGAGCAAAGGAACATCAGTAAACATCATTCATTTAGGCTTTTTAAAAAGCTTTTCAGGGTGGGCGCCTGGGTGGCTCAGTTGGTTGAGCGACTGCCTTCGGCTCAGGTCATGATCCTGGAGTCCCTGGATCGAGTCCCGCATCGGGCTCCCTGCTCGGCAGGGAGTCTGCTTCTCCCTCTGACCCTCCTCCCTCTAATGCTCTCTGTATCTCATTCTCTCTGTCTCAAATAAATAAATAAAAATCTTTAAAAAAATAAATAAAAAATAAAATAAAATAAAAAAAGCTTTTCAGGGTGCCAGCTCCAAAATGGATTTCTTGAGAGAATGGACTCCATCTTTCCTATGCATGAGGCAGCTTGCCACCGACTCCCAAGTATTTTGCTCCGTATTCACAATTGCTTATTGATGATGACAATCAGCTAACCCCCAAAGAAATGGTTGCCAAAAGGTAATTGCTTAGGAAATAACCACAAGGTAGTTGTTCAGTGAAGTAGACCCCTGTGTTGCAGTAGAATACTAACCACGCAGATGGACGTTTGGTTTACCTTGGGTTCCATGACGGTGTATGTTAGGGACCCCCACCTTTCCCTGACAACCACTTGCGAAAACTTCCTGAGCCCCTGCTTTGTCACGAGCACTGTGCCAGGCTTATTACAAATGAGCTGTCATTGTACATGCTTAGAATAGTTTTCAAACCCTGTTGGCACACAGCCAGCAGCTAGCCACGTGGGTCTTCAAGCCTTGTCTTTCCAGCCTATTTTTTTTTAACTTCCTTCTTCTGAATATTCAGAGTAACTTAGAACTCAAGTCAGGTTTTCTCAAGCCTCTCCTATCCAGTGATCTTTTTGGACAAATACATTAACACTACCCGGAGTTTGGGTTTACAGATTCAAGCGATCACGGATTTGTGCGATAGGATCTGTGAGAAAAAGTTTGAGACACTTTAATCCATAGAAGAGAAGGCTGAGGGGAAAATCAGCAGTATTTTCCAAACACTCAAAAATCATTGCTAATTCAGATTCCACCAACTTGGAAATTTATATTAACTGAAACAGTGCTGGAAATAAACTTTCCCCTTTGCAGCTATTTTTAAAGATAACAGTACTGTGTGAAGAAATAATATAAAACAAGTTTGGAACAATCCACTTGAGAGAACAAATTGTTTTAAAAGAGAGAAACTAACTGTTTTGCATAAATCCATGTAAGATGTGACCAAATAATCTCATCTACTCACTACAAATGGTCCTCGGGAACTGGACTCTGTAAGAGCTTAGTTCTTCTACTACTATGGGCACTGATGTTAAGTGGGGATGCCAGCACTCAGCATGGCATTGAGAATCCATGAGGATGAGGGCCAGGGTGATGGTGTCATTCTGGCTTCTTCTAGACCTGAGACCTTCTGGCCAGTGATGCTTTGCGGGAAGTGGGTGGGGGCAGGAAGACTGAGAAAGACACCAAAACACCATTCCAGGAGCTGTCCTCGTCTTGGTCACAGACCAGTGCTCTAAGGGCTTGGAAGTATTAAGAAATTGGTCGTTAAAATATTCAATAATTCTGAATGATCTTATCCCTCCAGCTATCTGAATTAATGAAGTCTGACCGTATGTGAAAAATAGCTCTGCAGAAGAAGGAAGTCAGCTATTTTCTTTTGTTGCCAGAGTCAGAACAAAGGCAGCAGATTGGGATTTCAAAAGGAAAGCTTCATATTCAATTTGATTTCAGGAAGCATTTTCTAAAGACTAGAGCTGTTTTTTTCTCCACCTGTTCTTTTCATTATACTCAGTTAGAACTGACTATATGTCAGGCACTGTGCTGAGTATTCGTGGTGGAGAGTAAATCAGTTCCTCGATCAGCCTGCAGTTATGATCAGTTCTATCAGCATATAATCACCATATTGTTGAAAAAGGACAATATAGGGGCGCCTGGGTGGCTCAGTCGGTTAAGCGTCTGCCTTCGGCTCAGGTCATGATCCCAGGGTCCTGGGATCGAGTCCCGCATCGGGCTCCCTGCTCTGTGGGGAGCCCGCTTCTCCCTCTCCTCCCCACTTGTGCTCTCTATCTCACTATCTCTGTCTCTCTCTCTCAAATAAATACAGTCTAAAAAAAAAAGAAAAAAGAAAAAGGACAATATAGAATCAGGAATGGACTTATATGGGAATATTGAGTAGATAAATAAAATCCAGTCTGCCCCCAGGATGCCTACAGTCTAAGAACATTTGTTTAGAGAATTGTGCTCTTTTCTGAATGATAGCTGTGTGTCTGTTCCAGGCATCATGCTATGTTTATTAGGTGCTATGTTTCTAGTCCTCAAAGCACACCCAGGATGAAGGCTGTATGCTCTTAATTTTCAGATGAGGAAACTAAAACCACCTGCCAAGACCCCTGGTACAGGGAGCATAAGTGCTAATGCTCATTGGCAAACTGAGTGGGGATTTTTACACTGTGCACCCTAAGTTAACAGTTGACAAATCCCCAGTGGAAATGTTTCTCCAGAACTTCTTTTCTGCCACCATCCCATGCAAAACCTCACCCTTTTTGGCTACTCATCCACTCCTGGGCTGCTCGTCTCCCTCTTAGGCACTGTAACTTCCCTCTGTACTGAAGCTTCAAGGCCAGACAATATTCCTCATCCAAGCACTCTGAGAATTTTCCCAAAAAAGGAGGGCCTAGAAATCTCTGTATCGACTTTTAAGAGACCATGAAAGTATCCATCTCCTTGCCTGCTGGAGATCTGCAAAGTGATGCATTTGAGGTGTGGGTAAAAGATCCTGAGTCCGTCCTATAAGAAAGAGATTCCCTGCCATTCTGCTGCTGATGCCCTGAATGGATCCCAGGGTGGGTGCTAGGATGTGGAGCCCTCGGCTCTCAAGTAACCAGTGTTTGCCTCAGTGAGCTACATATTTTCTATGTGTGCCATGACTTTAAAGGACTGGGAAGCACCACTATGAGTCATCCAATGAAACGTCTAGGGCTTGTCTGTGCCAATAAGTGAGAGAACTTAACCTTGAGAGAGTGAGAGAGAGAAGGCAAATGGGACAATGAGAAGTAGGTGGGAGGAGATGTGTTTGGTGACCTTGGAAGATGAAACCCGCTGGTCCATCCAGAGACCCAACCCTTGAACTCATTAGCAAGGCCCTGTTGGCAGCTATTCTCACGGCCACAAATGTGAACTTATACTTGTCGAGATCAAGACTGTCAGTTCATTCGAGATGCAAGGTCAGCTTTCCGCTTGGAACTTTGTTCCTATCACAGCCATTTAATTACTTTGTGAGTTCTTAGAATTCTCTGAGAAAAAAAAAAAAAGCTGGCTTCAGAAATACAATATCTAACACTTTTTCAGGTTATAGTATTTTTATGAACTGTGAGAAACCTACAGCACCTTAAAGAAACTACAGAAAGAAGGTGTCAGCATTTTCAATATAAACTCCATTTCCAAAAGTTTATGCATTCTGGAGAAATTTGCTTGAGGGTGAAACTTGGCATATGGTGCCTGAGTCCCTGACTGTCTACATCTCATTTCATAGGTACTTACAAATGAGCTCTTCAAATTCACTACATTTGGCACCTGTAATTTTTAGAAATAAAAAAATGGCTTTAATACCAGGTGGTTTGTGAGTTTAGTGTTAAGAGCACAGACTTCTCAGAACTCAGGAATACCAAAAGTCCTGCTTTATAGAATCTGGTAGGATGATATTATAAAAGGAAAGAAGGGAAAGGAAGATAATTTAAGGGGACAGAAATCAGAAAATGTCAGTATTTTCAGAAGGGTACTGTCCTTAGCCTGCCTTCATCATTTTTCCTACCCTAGACCTCTCCTAGCCCTATTTCCCACCTTGTATTATAGACTAAGCCAGCACATACAGGGCTTTGGGGGCTGGGACTTTTCCCCAGTAAATCACTGAAAAGGCAACCAAGAATCTCATTTTGCTTTTTGAGTCTTCATTTGAGGGGACTGGATTCAGTGCTCTCTGAGCCATCAAATACTCAGAGGGGAAAGAGTTCTTAGACAAAGCCAGAAAAACTGCCCTTGGAGGCAGTGCCTATCGCCTAGTCCAGAGAGCTGCGATTAATGCCAGAGAACCTTGGCATGGAAGTTTACGGATCAATTGAAGAGGGCAGAAGGAAGCGATACTGAGCAGTCATGGTCCTCAGAAACCATGCAGATCAGGATGTGCAGGCATCCTGCATGGGGGCAGCAACCATGCAAATACAGGGAACATTAACAGTAAACTCACACCTCAGGATGGGGAGCGTGGGAGCCAGCTAGAATTCAGGCGCCTGTTCCAATTTCAAAGGAGAAGCTGAGTGCCTTGCCTAGGAGCAGGATGGGGTGGGGGGCATTCTGTGAGCTTTCTGTTCACAACACTGCCTCAATGGCTATTAACTGAGTGGACCCCACTTCTGGATTTATCTGTACTTTTGGGAAGGATCAGGATAGTTTGATGGTTAAGAGCTTGGTCTTTGTAGTTAAGCCTGACTGGATTCAAATCCAAGCTCTTTATCTATAGAGCGCATGGCCTTGGGCAAGTTACTTAACACTTTTGAGCTAGGGTTCCTCATTTGTAAATGGTGATGATAGTTCTTACTTTGTAAGGTCGTGAAGATGAAGCCATAACACCAAGAAAGGAGTGAAGTCCTAGTGGCTGCAATAAGCAGCCAAACTTGATGATTCGTATCCACAAAAGGGAAAGAGCTCCCCATGTCTTATCGTGGCGAGCATGCTTTAGTTGGGGGCTACGCAATCCTGAAGGTGCTGGGAGTAGGTTAGCACGGGAGGCAGCCTGGGGCATGTGGGGACTAACACATCTCAGCTGTTACAGCCTGAGTCAGCTTCCCGTTGCCAAACACTGGGTCAGTTCTGATGAAGATCCAGTTGCTCCTGGGTGAGACTGAAGTACTTCAGCCTCTTAGAATTGCTCCAAGTACAACACATGGACATGCTAACTCAGGGGTTTTGTATTTCTAGGCTAAAATGAAGAAAAGACCTTGAAATCTGAATAGCACGGTCTTTCCTTTGGAACTTTTCTGGCAATGCCTCCCCATGCAAAGAACTGCTCCTTTCTCAAAAAGGCCCTTCTGTAACAATCAGGTCCCCTTAATTGAGGAGGAAATGAATAGAGAAGATAATGAACCATCTTTGAAGCTGGTTGAGAGTAAAGCTGGCCAGGTGGAGGCCTTGAAATGAATGGAGCTAAGGCTTGGCCATCGTGATCCTGAAAAAGAAAAGCCCACCCCAGGCCATCACCATATGAATCAGGGCCCGGCAGTCCCTGACCAGTGTCTGAGATCCCATGGTGTATGAGGCGGCTAAATGAGAGAGGGTATCTGCATCTTCCCACTAAATACCCCTTTGAAAATGGAAGCTGCTTCTTTGATAGGGACTTCGGCTCCCTAGTGCCTCCAAAACCAGCACCAAACCTACTAGAACCTGTAACAGCAAAGTCTGTCCGCAGCCCTACCCCCACCCCCCCTTTTTTTTACCTTAGTGTTAGGAAATTCCCAGAATTCTACTACTCACTTGCAGCAAAGCGGTTTTGAGGAAGAGGGTAGGGAATGGACAGGTTGGGGAATTCTGATACTAATTGCTCAGCACCAAATGAGATTGTGTAAGGAAGGCACTTATGGATAAACTATCCACCTACCAGGTACCTGCTAATATCTGATAAATATGCTAAACATTTTGCATATGTCACTGTTCATTATTTAACTCTTTCAGCTACCTTTCACAGTATGCTCAGTAGCGTTCTCAATTCTAGAGATTGGATGGCGAACATATTTCTATCCTCACAGCTATCCCATAAGGAACCTGAGACCTGCAGAGGCTGAGAATCCTGTGTCGGGGTTCATACAATAGCTATTGGCAGTTCCCACTTTCCAAGCCATTGTTCCATAAAGCACCACTAAAACGTTAGCTGTTGAGCCTCTTGATGCAAAGATTATGCCATATTCTGTTATGTTCACCACCATGCCCAACAGGGTACTAAGTCTTACTTAGTCTTAGAACCATAAGCTGCTGATACAAACTTTACCAAGGATGTTTTATTCTAGGGTTATCATATAAACAGGAGACTTTGGGGGTGACAAGCTGATCTTGGAAGTTGTCTCGTTGGCTTGGATAAACCATTCCACCATTTCAGAAATCAAATATGCAATAATTTTTGCAGATATGTATTTTTGTCTGTATTTAACGTTTCTTAAAGATGAGACACAGCAGAATGTGTTACCCATGTGTGGTGAAATCAACTCGATTTGTTTTAGAGAATAATAGTTTTAGGGATACCTGGGAGTGACAAGAAATCCAACAGGTACTGATAGGTTGTGTCACTGCATGAAGTGAGAGGGAAAGAGGCAGTGGCTCTGTAGTCTTCTCAATAAATAGACTTCAAATGGCAGTTGGGTCAAATGAAGCCCACATGATAAAGTGATAGTATCATAGGTAAGGGACCTTTTGGGATGACCTTATAGCGTGTGAATTACTTGCCCTTGCAATTAAATTGAGAGGCCAGAGACTTAGTTAACTGTCAAGTGGATGATAATTCATGTAAGAGATGCATAATTACCTTTGTTAGGACATCACTTCAATGTGTTATGTGTGCTTATTACTCATCGTATTTTGGTTAATAAATTTCACCTAATTGGTCGAAGTCATATGATTCCCAATTGAAATAATGGTGACCAAAAATAATTTTTGGTCTCTAATGACTGTTTTGTTTTGTTTTGTTTTTTCTGTGATAACTCTAGAGAGCCATCCAGGGTATAAGTACATGTGATTCTTAATGCCAGTAAGGGCTGTCTTACCTCATATTATGTGAAGGGACTATTTCCATGTTCAACTAAATGTCTGTTTGATGCCACTCACTGGAAATTTACTACCCCATTAATAGTATTTCTTCCTTCTAGATATCCCCCTTCCTCCGGATCAGATACAAATCCTCACGATCATTTTATCTTTTTATGTGAGCCTTCTCTAATCCTCACTATGTTATTCTGTCTAGAATCCAACTGCCTGATGAGGACACTGGACAGTGGGATTGGAACCTTCCCACTCCCAGACTCGGGAAATCGCTCCACAGGGCGGTACATATGCCACCCAGACTCCCCAGAGGACACTGAGCCCAGCCTGTCTCTCCAGCCAGCACTTTGTGCAGCTTCTTCCATCAGAGCTCAGACCCTTGAACGAGAAGTGCCTTCCTCTGCAAACAGCCATGCCTCTGCAGATACCACCATCGTTCATTCCACATCGGACCCCATCATGACCGCCAGGGGCATGCGGCCTCTTGAAAGTCGCCTTCCCAAACCAGCCTCCTCAGGTAAAATGCCTATGACTGTCCAAATTAGATTGTTTCCACACCAAAATAATGCACTTGCTGACAACAAATGGAAAACAGGCAGCAGAAAAGATTTCCACCAGGAGGTCAGTCAGTGACCTCTGCCCGATGGGAATGTGGATGCGTGAAAATCCCTGTACGTCCTCAAACAAAAAGTAAACAGACCTGTGTTAAACATCATCTACTCTTAGGGTTACGGCACGGGATATACACACACATAAAGGAAACAAGCACGTAAGCAGAGATATATGGACATATATATTGATGAAGGAAAAAAACCACACAACATGCACATAGGATTTTATCTTTTAAAACCTAACTCTGAATGTAGACCTGTTTAGGCCCGAGACATAAATTTAGCTGAAATGTTACTTGCCCTCTAACCAGAAATGTAGGTCTTCTGACATGTTCCTATCCTGCTCAAATATATTTATATGTTGAACTATAAAAAACTTAGTTTGATATATCAGCTGTAGATTGTGCATTAAATGCAATAGAGTGGAATGAGCCTCCTCGCTGAGAGGCACTACCCTTCGTCACAGTCAATTGAAACAAGCTTCCATGATTAAAGATAGGACTAGGCTAAGGGTCAAAGTTTTTTCATTGTTCCCTCAAGATTAAAAATATTTATTGCAGTGCAGGATGACACTAAATAATTTTTAACTTGCACGGCTTAGGTTGCATTTATGACATGCATAAGTATCTGAACTAGAACTCTAAAGACTCTCTTTTATGATTTGATGACTAGAAAGGAGCCACAAGTAGAAATTATACTGTCGGCTTTTGAGAAATTAGAAAAAAAGACTTTTAATTAAATAGCTTCAAATAAATGTGATTGAGCTATTCTCAAGGCTGAGTTCTTCATACAACAATACCAACTACCATGAATGTTTCATCACAAACTTCTGCTCGTTCCAAGCCAAGGCTACATTTTAGGAGGCTGTAATGCATATTATTTTTTAAATAAATGCATTGTTAATTAATGACACAGCCTCCAGAGATTCAGGGGCAAAATCTTAGTTATAGATTATGTGCTCCATGCTTGAATAGTCACATGTGTGACCTCAATTCAGCGGCGGGCTGCTGAGTAGACTTCATAATTAAACACTGTCATTATAACAAATTGAATAGAAACCACAAGCCTTGAATTGCTTCGTAAGAAGGGGATTGGAAGGAGATTGTTCTGATCTTGCTGCTAATATTCACCACACTGGTTTTGGAGGAGGTTTGTGTCTTAATTAAATTGTCACGAAGGGATGTAAAAAAAAAAAAAAAAAAAGAGTATACGGTAGAGAGTGAGGTCAACAGAACCACAGGGTATAATTTTGTCCCCCACCCCGCAGCTTCCGGTCTACCAAATGATA
This sequence comes from Neomonachus schauinslandi, assembly GCF_002201575.2. Taxonomy (NCBI): domain Eukaryota; kingdom Metazoa; phylum Chordata; class Mammalia; order Carnivora; family Phocidae; genus Neomonachus; species Neomonachus schauinslandi. The sequence goes on along the minus strand of NC_058405.1, from coordinate 97,764,258 downwards.
GCATCACTGCGGTCCAGACACAGGTCTCCCTTTCCAAGGCTGTTCTTTTCTCTGTGGCCAACGGCGACTCACTGGAAAAATCAGGGAATGGAGGAATGGCTGGAACAAAAGGAAAGTGAGGTCATTCCCACTTAGAGGAGTCCCTTCCTGTTTCATGCATGTATTTCAATTTTTTCACTTATCTGCATAATCAAAAATAGAAGTAACTGTACAAGTCTCACAGTGCTGGCGAAAATACAGTGACTTCTCTTCTGCTCACAAGCAAAATGCTATTGAGAGGCTCTCACAGCATGTCCTGTTGGTAATCACTGAGGATGGAGGATAATAACAGCGATTCTCCTTTCTGGCAGGAGGAAGGAATTCACTCTGCAGGTTAATCTACTATTACGGGTAATGTGGGAACTTTCTTTAATCATTCCCTGCTAATTACACCCTTGCTACTCAGGGTGTGATCCATAGGCTAGCATAGCATCATCAGGATGGCCCGGGAGCTTTTCGGAAATGCAAAATCTCAGACCTGCACTCTAGACCTTCTGACTCAGACGCTGCAATTTAACAAAAGCTCAGCTGATGCGTAGGCACATAAAAGCTTGAGAGTACTGCCCTGAAAGATCTTTAAGAGCACAGTTGCCCAGGGCACATTCTGAGTGCATTGGAAATGACCGTAATGGGTATTCTAGGAAAATAAGGGTTCCCTGCCCAAGTATGTTTGGGAAGCGCTTCTTCTTCTTCTTCTTCTTTTTTTTAATTTTTCACTTTATTATCACAAGTTAAGCTCAAAAGAAGCATGGGGGAAAGATCTGCTTTTGAAATCAGGCAAGCTCACATTCTCAGAATATACTTATACTCTAAATATGAATCCTCAAAAAAGATCTGGAAAAGACTTTTCTCTCTAAATTTATAGTATTGTCTTCAGAATAGGGCATATTATTTAGGGCTTCCAGTTCTAATCCTTTCTTTGGACAGTATGACAATTTTCAATAGCACAATGGAGGTTCTGAGAAGTGCTCCCAAAAGGAAACCTGTTTATCATTTGATGCTTAACACTGTTTGAGGAGTAATCGGTGTTTCCTAAAGGGTCTGCTCACTGACCCCTTCCTAACATGAGAAGTCTATCAACATTTTGTGGAAGAGTTTGCCTTCAGTGGGATACCCAGCTCTGACTGTATTTGGACTTTTTTTTATTATTTTTTAATGTCTCCCTCACTCCCCTTCCTAAACTTGTAAAGAGTGAAAGGAAGCAGATTATGACTTCATGTACATTTCCTCATTTAGGAAAAATCAATTCCCAAAAGCAGAATGAAGCAGAGCCAAGGCCCCAGACCTGCTCGTCATTTGAATATGCCAAAAACACAATCGCAAGCGAGCAGCTTCCAGACTGGGGGGGCGAAGACCCCACGGCTGAGACCCAGGTAAGGGGGGTGGCTGACAGGAGGGCACCCTCCACCTGTTGCTCCTGATGGTGAAAAATGACCTCCTTAAACCTTTTCACAAAAGATTCAGTTTTTGAATCAAATTTGTCGTTCGCTCAGTGAATAAAAACAAAAGCCCAAGGCTCACCTTCTTCCCTGCATTGTAAAGGAACACCATGGGGTCTCTGGGAGGAATTGAAATGCTTCCACAAATCTGTCCCTAGATTCTTGAGGCATGGATGCTCTGCCCAGATTAGATGTTACAAAATGGGCACTCACTTTCCCAAGCCATAAGAGCACCATTGAGAATGATTTAATGATACTTTTTCATTATCTTATTCTTACTTTAACCTTTATACCTCGTTCCTACGGGACAGGTAAAGGAGGTATAATTATACCCCAGAGTAGTCATCTGACTTGCCAGGGTCAATGAGACCTGCATCTCTTCAGCCTCTACCGTTTTTGCTATGAGATCTTCATCCACCCTGAGATGGCACACATAGGGTTCCTGACATGTAATTGGACCTAGGAAGTTGCTCATGGCTCAGGGACATTTCTGTCATCCCTTGGGGTTACTTGGTATTCCCTCCTGTGTTTCCTCCTATTTACCCCTTCCAGCTAGTTACCTAGGGCCATATTCAGCCTGTTCACTATTTCCCAACTTGTCCTGGGTGGGCCCCCTTCAGGCTCTTTCTTGTCACCTGGCAGTGAGAAGGGTGGGAAGAAGAACATATGGATCAATTACCAGAGCTTCCCCACCCTTCCTTAACTCTTCTCACTCCTACTGCCTTTGTCTCCTCCAGTCTTGGCCTTAGAAGCCCCCATTGCTATTTCTACTAGAGTTTCTACCAACTATGATGAGAAAATATCCAGATTAGCCCACATCCGGGGTCACCCACAACCAGTGGGGCCGAACCTTCTTTCAGCCTTTAGCATCTCAGTATGGAGCCATAGACAAGTAGGGAAAGAAGTTCTCGAGGCCCACAGCCTCAATTTACAGCAGAGAACACAACTCCAGAGAGATGCTGGATCATATTCAGGGTCCTTACTCAGGAGTTGGGACTAGAACTCAGCCCTCTGAATTCCATGTCTGACTCAGAATGGCAGCCTCTATAAGACAGGAGCCTAAGAGGCAAAAGAGTAAACCAGTATAGTCTATCAGGCCTTAATTTAGACATAAAAACGTTAAGACTCCTCCAAAGCAGTGGTTCCCAAACATGAGTGGGCATCAGAACCACCCAGAGGGCTACACATCCATGCATGCCATGTCCAATTTTGTACTGATGAGTTGAGGTCCAGGCATTTCGAACAAATTCCCAGGTGATGCCAGTGCTGCTGGGCTGTGGAAAATACTTTGAGAAGCACTGTTCCAAGGACTCTCTGCTTGCTTTAGGAACTGGAGAGTTGAGAAAACCCTAAAGACACCCAGAGTCGGAGGGGAAGTCGTTCAAAAACAACAGGTCATGACTGTGGCAAAGGGGTTCAGGCAAATCCAAGAAAGTAAAAATAATAATAATAACAACAACAACAGCTGACTGCTGGCCGGGTGAGGGCTGTTCCACTACATGTGATGGTAAGACACTCCTCACCCGACATACACGCCCAGCAGCAAAGACCCCTCTCTGGGGTTCTCTCCCTCATCACTGCCCCAGCTCTGCCCACTGGAAAGCTCGCTCTGATTTGAGAGGGTCACCGCTGTGGCTTAGAACTTAGAAGCCTACTTTGCTGATGGCCAGGGGGAAAGAGTTGGAAGCAAAAGTTAGCTTACATTTCTAGCACCCAGCACGGTGCCTGGTTCCGTTAACGTTTGTTGAACGGAGGGATGAAAAAATTCATCTCCTACTGCAGAAAGTGTTACTGGGGCCGTACTGGAACTCTAGACGTGGGGCTCCCCAAGCACCCCAGCCTGGAGACTCATCATCCTTCATGGACATCATCCTTGCTGGACTACCAGTATCCTACGTATTGAACTCGCTACCCCCAGGGCCTAGCACTCCTCTTAGCAGAGAATAGGCACTCGATAAGCGTTTGTTGAAGGGGTGAATGGATGAGTCAGCGAATAAAGGAATAAAGGACTACATAGCTGCTTGAACTTATAACTCCAGATGAGGGGTTTACATCCTAAAATGTGTTTTTATAATTTCCAACCGAATGACACCCTCCCAAACAGATTTTAGAGACCCAGATGGGTGGGGAATAATAGGCTCTAACACGGTAGCCTGCAAACCTGAAAGACGTTCTTTTATAATTCTATACACAGAAGTGCAGTCTTAGTTCCAGTATTCTGATCCTGTGCACAAAGTGGGGGGTGGGGTGGGGACTGTTTATACAGCATCGACCACCTCAGCAATTCCTGACAGGGCCTTATTGCCACACCAGTGACGACTCGAGGGTCAGGCTGTGTGTACCTGTGAGCAAGAGGGGAGACGGAGTCCCTCAACCCATGAACTTTCAGTTGATTCGAGGAGTATATTGGGTTAGCAACTGCGTACTTTCCTAAAGGCTCCTGTCCTTTCAAGGGATAGAAGGAAATCGTAAATTAGGCAAGCATTTCTTCTTTTGTTCTCAAGGTTGATTCTTTCCGTACCCTCTGATACTCGAAAGCCAGTGATGAGATCAGTTAAACAAATAAGCCATTAGGCTTGGAACAGCAGCTCATAATAGGCACTTGAGAAAAATAAGACCCCATAAAGAAGTGTACAAAATGCAGATCAGGTAGCTGTGAGGACTTTCCTGTACCTGGGACAATGGCAGAGTGGTCAATGGCTTCATTAGCGCAGCCCTGCTTCTACAGCTCCGGTAATTGAGTAGACTGGGCCAGCTCCAAGAGAGGCAAATAGACAGGAAGAGCAGAGTTGTTCTTGGGGTGGCGCAGTGGAATGGAATTCGGCCCGCGATGAACCGTGTCCCATCCTCTCAGGATGTTCTGCCCCATTTCGACTTGCGTGAATAATCTTAACGGTCTCGTATTACTTATTTAGGACAAGGTACCCAGAATGTGTGCGTACTCTGCTGGTGGTGGCAGTGATAGTGACAGTGACCTGGACTATGGAAATAATGGTTTTGGAGCTGGAAGGGGCAAGTTAGTGAAAGCAAGGAAGAGCACCACCCAAGGTAACTTAACGGGACGCCTGGACATCTGGGGCTCCTCTCTCTCCCGGAAGCCGCTGATTTTGCCTTTCACTGTACTCTGCCTCCACCCCCACCCTTGACTTTACATCTTAGCCCCACATCTCTCCTGAGATCTAATTTTCTGGTGTGTATGGAAGATTGTCTATGCGCATCAATTTGTTTCCTGGTATAATCTTCATGACATTTCAGTGCAGTCTGTAAGGATTTTATTTCCAAATCTGGCATCTCCCAAAAAGTCTCCAATTGCGTTATCTCAGTAATGAAGGAATGATTAGAAAGATAACTTTGTTCTTAATTACATCCTCTGGCAAGTTAAATCGTCCGGTGAGCCACGGATGGAGCCTTCCAGGCTTTTTGCTAATATCGTGCTGTGTAGCTCTGCACCTGTGAGCCGTGCCGTTATGAACAGGTCTGTTTATGAAGTTCAAACTCACTCACTGCATTTTCTTTTTGAATCAGAATTGGCAGCAGAAGAACCATCATCCTGAGGCATTTAAAATTGTGTATTTTCAGACAGCTTTTCTTTACAGCTACAGGGACAGATGAACCCCTGATACAAAATGGGATCTGGGGTCTACTTTCCTTCTAATCTACTCTGGATTGTCAGAAATATTTCAGTGATGCAATGGAGAATCATTTTGTTCATACTAATCGACTTTTTTTCAAATACTAATTTAGCACTTATATGATGAAAACAATGACTTTGGTTTTTTTTTTAAAACAAGACTGATAAATTGCTTTAGGGAAAACCTAGCAACCATGTGTGTTTACAGTTTTCCAAGAGTCCTGGCATTGGGACATGTGGGGGTAAGAAGAGCCATTAGCCCGATTCTCCACTTTGTTCCTTGCTTCCTACAAGTTATCAGAGAAGCAGGACCAATGGTGAAACCATACAAAGGCTTACCAAGAAGAAAGTGATAAATACCCTTGGCATTGTAGTTAGGTTGGTATCCGCATTGGCTCTCTCTGGTTTGTCGGTGCCCCTCTGGTCGTGGCAAAGAAAGGGGGAGGGGAGGTGATCGTCACAGGACTGCCCAGTGAAGACACCTAGGGCCAGGCCAGTTGTTGGTCCAGTTCTTCCCTTGAACTTATTGTGGGTCCACAGTGGCTAATTTCACCTCATTGACCTTCAGCTGCTCCATCCAAGAGCGATTTTCAGGGTGCCTTCCAGCTCTAAAACTCCATTTATTTATTGAACAAATATTTATGGCAAGCCTCCTCTGGACCAGCTTTCCCAGCAGTGAGTAGCTAGACAAAATTCCCTCCTGGAGAGTAAACAACAGATATGATTAACTAGTAAATGTCTATCATTTGTTGAAAAGAGACGAGTGCTGTGGAAAAGACAAGGGGAAGCAGGGGAGGGTATGGGAGGGCAGGACTGCTGGTGGGGGGGCGGGGTTAACATTTAAAAAAGTGGTCTTACCAAGTCTCACTGAGAAGAAGGTGGTGTTTGAGATCAGAAGGAGGAGAGGGAGTGAACCGGGAGGATATCTGGGGGAAGAGCATGCTCAGCGGAGGGAACAGCCAGAGCAGAAGCCTGGAGGCAGGAGCAGCAGGACGCCAGTGTGGTTGAGGCCAGAGCAGTGTGGAAGGGGGAAGGCAGATGAGGTCAGACAGGTAAAAGGAGCCAGAGCTCATAAGGGCTCGCTCGCCATTCCGAGGACTTGGCTAGACATGCATGGGAGCCTTGGGATGACTTTGAGCAGAGAAGAGGCATAACCTAAGATGTTCCCAAAGGATCTCGCTGGCTCCCATGTTGTAAAAGACTGAAGGAGCCAGATCAGCCCCGAGGCTATTGTGGTCACCCAGGCAAGAGATGTTTAGTGGCGGGGCAGGGTGGTCTCGGTGAAAGGAGTGAGCAGCCCTCGCCAGTACCAGAGCCATGAGCCACATCTGGCCCATAAGCACTTGAAATGTGGCTAGTACAAGCAAGGAACAGAATTTTTAGATTTAATTTTCTCTGTTTTCTTAAGAGTTCTCACTTGGTCCATTCCCTTTTTTCTCTATTGTATTTTTATCTTAATTAAGTTCAACTTAAATATCAATAGCCACATGCAACATATACAACATGGAGTGAGAGTGGTCTGATTCCAGATCTAATTAAAAAGACAACACAACTTACTGACAGATTAGAGGGTGGGGGTAGAGGAAATAGCAGAGTCTAGGGTGGCTCCAAGGTTCGGGTCCTGGAAGGGACAGTGCTCTGCTGACTGAAATGGGGAAGGCAGAGTTTGGAGCTGGGGGAAGCATCTTGGACATGCTCAGTGTGAGCTGCCTGTGGGGCAGGTGGAAATGTGGAGTAGGCATGGGCTGTGGGCGTCTGGAGCTTAGCAGATCAGGTCTGGTCTGGAAATGTAACTTTGAGTGTCAGCATGTAGAGGGTCCAGATGTGGTCAGGAGGGGAGGGAGTGTTGATAGAGAGAGAACCGCATCCTCCTGAGTTTACAGGTCAGGGAGAAAAGAAAGAGCCAGCAAAGGAGCCTAAGCAGGAGCCAGCAGGAAGGGAGGAGGAGAGCCAGGGGAGCATGGTGTCTTAGGAGCTAGGTAAAGAGAGGTGTCAGGAGTGAAGGGGGAGTTCCGTGATTCCATACGTGGTTGGTTCCTAAAAAGAGGGATACAATCTTCATCTTCAGTGGTCTGGTCTCTCCCTCTGGCAGTGAGTTTCCAGTGAGGGGGGTGGAAGGAAGGAATTGGCGAGGGGAAGAGGGATGGTCCAATGGCAATTTGAACACATCTTGAAAAAGGAAACAAGCCAAACTGTGTCAATGAACAAGTGCTGGAGTATGAAAGAACATACTTTAGGGTTCACATTTTAACATTGCTTTGTTTAAATGAGCCGTGCAAAGCAATCAGGAATAAACATTAGGGGAAAGCTAGGGAAGAACCTGGGGAACAGTGACCTTGTTCCTTTAACTTTTCTTTTTGCTCTTTTTGCAAATGGCAGTGAGTCTTAGCCAGAGTTGTTTTCTTAATCTACTCACTTTGTTCATCCTATTCCTTCGAACCAGAGCAAATCCCTATTTGAGAGGAGGGGCTCCTTCCATTCCGTTACCATAGCCTCTGGGCAAATGGTGCTTCTTTGGAGGAATTCTTAATCTCAGGAAACAAACTGAGGGTTGCTGGAGCGGTGGGGGTGGGAGGGATGGGGTGGCGGGGTGATAGACATTGGGGAGGGTATGTGCTATAGTGAGCACTGTGAATTGTGTAAGACTGTTGAATCACAGACCCGTACCTCTGAAACAAATAATACATTATATGTTAAAAAAAAAAAAAAAAAAAAGGAAAGGAAAATAGTAAGAAGGGTAAAATGAAGGGGGAAAATCGGAGGGGGAGACGAACCATGAGAGACCATGGACTCTGAAAAACAAGCTGGGGGGTTCTAGAGGGGAGGGGGGTGAGGGGATGGGTTAGCCTGGTGATGGGTATTAAAGAGGGCATGTATTGAATGGAGCACTGGGTGTTATACGCAAACAATGAATCATGGAACACTACATCAAAAACTAATGATGGAATGTATGGTGATTAACATAACATAATAAAATAAAATTTAAAAAAATGAAAGAAGCCAAGGGCTAGGTAGGCTAACTCTGGAAGCAGCACCACCAACGAGAAGATGCTTTTCCTCCAGCCAGGCACCTGCTTTTAATAGTGAACTGGCTAATAGTGAACTGGCTAATAGTTTTTATGGTGAACTGGCTAATAGCTTCTTTTAATAGTGAACTGGCTAATAGCTCAGCCCTGGCCGATGAGAGTGCTGCCAGGAAGAAGGAATGTGTGCAGACAGCTGGTGTGGCTGTGGGTGCCTGCCAGCTTCCAACAAACCCTAGGAAGAGGCAGGTAGGGTGGACGCAGCAGCATGAACTTTATCAATGCTGGCAAAATGGATCCGAAAAGAAATAGAAATGATTCAGAGAAAAACACTACAAGGAGTACGTATCCTGGGTGTGTGGGTGACATGTCCTTCCCTGCCAGCCACCATTTTGCCTGGCTTTCATCACATGCACCTGTGAAAGTGATCCCCACCCCCCCACCAGCTCCGTAACACGATTTTGTAATAGAGGTCTCCAACCTGCAGAATGGAATTGCTGGTAGATCTGGAAGCCTTACTGGATGTTCTCCAAGATAGTTGTCCTTTCTCAAACACTCCCTCTCTATCCCTGGCTCCTTGAAATTTCCTGCAGGTAGAGAAGGGCAGTTGATGGTGGCAATCTGTCCCTCCATGGGTTGTAGGAAATGCACAGTCAGGGACCTCTGCCTGTCACCCCATGCCCTCCCCGCCACCCCCTCCCCCAGGCCACTGCTCAGTCATTAGTCACTTGCCCTGCTAATCACAGCATGCCCGGGGATGGGGGGGGGGAGGATTTCCGTTCAAACAGAGTGTCCTGTGACCCCCACATTCCCTGGTTTCTCCTTCCCACTTGCTTCTTTGAATCACACTGAATGTGACCAAAGAAACCTACTTTCCAAAACCCTGCCTACGGGCTCATAAAACACTAAAGTAAATACATGTCTTTTCTTTCAAGGTGAGTTTCTTTAGCTTAACTTTGAAATATAAGTTGTTAGCACCAAGCAGCAGGAGCAGGATTAAGGAGTTGGGTAGGTGGCCCAGGGGGTGAGGTTTCAGACAGAAGTAATTTTGTGGCTTTGTTTCCACAGAGCTGCCCACTCTAATTTGCTAAGCTAGGCATAACAAACATTCCCACCTCTTTCCTGCAGGCAGGGCCTTGGAGAAGGCATGAGCAAGGACAGAGGTAGAAGGGGAAGGGGAGAGACAGCAAGCCATTGGCAGAATGTTGGATGAGTTAAGACCCAGGGAGTTGCAACAATGGAGCTCCAATCTCTGGATGAAGGGAGGCCAGGGGAGTCTCACCCCTGGCTAAACCTGCTGGACCTGATTTGTAGCAAGTCAAATAACAATCCCTAGCCAATGCTAGTCTCCCAAGCTGCTGACTGATCTGTCAGGCTGCCCACCACCATCGCCAACCCCACCAGGTACCTCAAGGGCAAACGTCCAAACTGACACCTCTCTTCTTCTCTCTAGAAATCTCCATCTCCCAGGCTCCCTGTCTCAACTGGTGGTCTCCATTCTTTTGGGAATACAGTCTGTGAAGCTAGTTGGCCTTGACTCTTTCTTCTCCCACCTTCCACATTCTGGCAGTCCTGACATCCTGCTGGCCTCCCTCCCATATACTTCTTGAATATTCCCTCTTTCTAGCCCCTCCACCAGTGCTCCAGCAGCACCTTCATGGGTCTACACAGCCCACTGCCTCCCTTTGCTCCTTGCCCACTGCCAGTCCCATCCCCCTCAAATGCGTCATCTCCACTGCCACCAAAGTGCAGCATCCTATCATGTTGTGCCTTTTGCTGGAAACTCTTCTAGGACTCTCCATTACCCACAGAGAGAATCCAATCTCCTCTACAAGGTTCACAGAGCCCATCTTGGTCTTGCCTTTCTGACTTTATCTTTTTCCATTTCCTGTTTTAAACTTTATGTGTCATCAGAATGCTCCCTTCTATCCTGAATTCAGGATGCTGTTAAGGTCTTCCTTACTTTTGCTCTTGTGGTCTCACTTCCTGGAATGTCCTTCATACCAACACCTATCTTCTCTAACCTTCACGTAACTCCTACTTAGTCTTTAAGATTCAGTTCAGACTTTACCTCCTCCATGGTGGAAGTCTTCCTAGATGCTTTTCCATTAGCCATGCCCAAATTACTCTTCCTTGTCTGTTCTTTTGTAATACCCTGAATTTATTTCTGTCACTCGCCACTTGAGATTATACTTATTTCTTTGCATGTTCAGCTCTCTCACTAATGCCAAGATTGCTCCTTGTTCATGTTCTGCACTTAGCACAGGGCCTACCACACTGTACTTGTTTAATAAATGTTAAACAACATCACAACTATTGAATAGAATTGCAGCTGACTCACACGACTAGTTATGGCCTTGTTTAGCTCCTCACACACACACCCTTCCTCCATTTGGACCTTTGCTTGTCCAGAGGAAGAAAGATCCAGAGCGGCTACCTACAGCTGAGGGCTGTGCTAGAGAAAGCAATGAATCCATTTTCCCATTACTCTTCAGTGATGATTCTTCATGGGTGCTATGGAGGCCTATAAGAATCTTTTGCTTTTTTGTTTCTTTTCAATGGCTCTGTGCACCCTGGCTTGATTTTCATAATCTCTGCCCCAGTTTAGGAACTGTTGTCATAGAGAGTCATTCTTATTGATGAAAATGCATCATACCCTTGAGATCTGAAAGAGACAAATCAACATTGAGAAACTTATTCTTGCCGTATTTGTTACTGGAAAATTTCCAAGTTGAACTGGTTAGTAGATAAATGAGATTGGCAAAAGAATGAAAGCAAAGAAGAGCATTGACCTCTAAACTAGTTCGTTCTGGTTTATTCATCACTTGCTCAGTGTCCACACCAGCACTGGACATCAGGGGTTGAGGCCAGGTTAGTGACATAGGCCTGCTCCCTGGATGCTTCGAATCAGACCCACACATGAAGCTCCATCTGAGCGAGAAGATAATCAGGTACCCGACACAGTTGTGATCTACTGCACAAGGCTATACTGTGGGCTTCTCAGAGTAAGGAATCCGAGTTGATACTTCTTTTTAGTTTTCAAAAATCTTCTCCAAATTAAAGCCCACGGGGGTCTATAGATCACGCTTTGGAGCTCACTTTCAAGAGCACCCCCTCCTTCCTTGAACCCCATACCCTCAAAATGCAATGATTGGATCAAATAAGTAAAGCTTCAGGACCAGGGTCCCACAGCCACCTGATGACACTCATCTAATCAAGCCCCAATTTCCTGAACAAGAAGTACATATTCTTCCTTTGAAGGTGATTACATTCAACAAATTACAAAGAGCGAGGGCCGTTGAGTTAAAAACAATTGGTTTTGCAGTAATTAGAAAAACACAAGGAAATGATGACTGTGGAACAATATTAAAAGGGACTCTGAAGGGTAAGAGCTCCAGCTCCTGGTTAATTCCTCAGCTTGAATATTTAGAGATTCACAACGAATTATGTAGAGATGATGAATTTTAAAAACGCTGCCACCCGGCCTTCCCAAGGCCAAGGATTTTGGCTATTAATAGAGCAATCAGATTTTGCTATTTTATAGAAAATTCACACAAAGTTGCATCTATTTTAAAGCATTCATCTGGCATATGCCTTAAAGATGACAAATCTCTGTAATGTGCAAAATCAGCATTAGGTTAAACGAAACCCAAACTCATTATAATCACTCCCAAGTTCCCCCAGAGAAATCTCTTGTTTAAAATGGGCACTCCAGGTAAGAGTTATCCTTAGTCCTTCCTGGAACTTCACTCTTATTAGGTCATTTTCAAGATTTGCTTTATTTTTGACAAGCTCATCCCAACTCAAGGTAAATGGACACAGGCAATAAAACACAAGGGATTCATTTCCCAGCAATAAACTGTCCCATTTACAAATGAAAAGTACTGACCAGGACAGCAGGCTGCTCTGAGACCCTTATCATAACCAGGGTCTCAAGTTTCTCTCTGTCACCTTTTGTCCACTATGAGAAAATCCACAGCCCTTTCGCCTATTTGGATGGGATTTGCACTATGCTGAGGTTTGGGGGTTTCAGTGGGGAGAAGTGTCGTGCACAACAATAAAACAAAACAAACAGAAAAACCCACTAGCTTCTGAAAATCACATGGTCAAAAGGTAACCATCAGAAAAAAAGCAAACAAACAAAAAAACAACACACTGTGCCTTCAGACGGGTTTGAAAGGGAGGCTGCGATGTGACCTGCATTTAATTATTGAAGCTGCATATTGTGAGGCCCTTAAGAAAGCAAACGTCATGATGGACAGAATGAGTTTACCCTCCTGTCGAAAGAGCAGTGTGCCGTGGCAAGGCCGTCGCTCAATTAAATTGGACTGTGGGAGATAGAGGAGAGGGAGGCCAAGTCTGGGACCCTAATGAGACATTTTGGAGGGAAGAGATGCCCCCCCCCGGAGTTTGTCACTCTTTGATGGACGTTCTCCCCCCCATCATTACGACAGCACCCCCAGTGCTACCCTCTCAAGTTTGAATTTGTGGTAGCCCAAAACATTTAAACCCAAGCTTGCAAAGTAGAATTACAAAGCAAAAACCAAATCCCTGGTTGTTGTGGAATATGCAAGGGGAGAAAATAATACTTAATGCTGTGTAAACTAGCCATCTTTGGCTGCCAGGGCCAAAAGAAAGCTGGGCAAAGGATCTAAAACTAAATATATAATCAGCGAATTGGATGATGAGTCATTTGGGAAACTCTGTGTCCTTTTAGCCTCACACAGGGGGAGCAGAAGGGAGTGTCGTACTCCAAGACAGCCCCATGAGTGTGTCTAAGGATGACATTTTCATAGAGGTTGCCCATAATCCAAGTAATACCTTGAGTGTTCACCCAGAATTATGTGGTCCAGCGGCTCTCAACAGGATGGTTGTGGCCCTAGGAGACATTTGGCAATCTCTGGAGACATTTGGGGTTTTCATATTCAGAGGTGGGTGGTCTCCTACCTGATATGAGGAGCCCTTGGAGGCTGCTAAGCATCCCGTAATGCACAGGGCAGCCCGCAATAACAAAGCATTATCCTGCACAAAATGTCAACAAAACCAAGAAGAAGCCAAGAGAAGATTGCCCTTTAGGCATCAGAAATGTTCATTGAGAGGGACAAGCTGTCAAATATTTGTGCCAAGATATGACAGCAGCGAAATCCCTCTGCCTGCCCAGCAGGCACCCTAGGCCTAGCCCAGCACCTAATTGGGTGGTTAAGATGCCCCTCCTCCAAGGGGCTTTGAAAAAGGAAGTTCACGCTTCCACCTGGACCTTTCACACTTGGCTGTTGATCCCGTTCCCAGTGCCTAAGTCAGAGTATGTTAGGGAGACACCAACTAAAGAAAATGATAACACAGAGCACAGATCATTTAAAGCTGCTACACATTAAATTTCTCATTAGTATTTCATTTCTGTCTCTCTTAGAGAATATGCCCTGAGGAGGAGGAAATCCTTTACAGACTTGAAAGTAACCGGAGGACAGTTAATCCTCATACTGCTCTAGTGAATTAGGTAAATTGCAATTAGATGAAAAATGAAGAAAAAAACATAGTCAACAGGTGTTTGGATTTCCTTGGGGATCTTAGAGTTTCATTTTTGGCTAGAAAGCATATAGTGACATTTGGAAAGGGCCTCTTGCCAGAATTCTTCCTCCTGAATGGTTAAGAGTCAGAAGATTAACATAAATCTCAGGATTAAAAATGCTGGGGTCAACAGAAGAAGCCCTGTTGAAGAAATGGGGTAAGTAGGAAAAAGAAGGGTCTTAGTATTCAGAAGTAACTCTTTCTAGAACTCTTTCTAATTATTATAGTGTGCAAAACAAGAATGCAGTGTGCAAACCTTTGAGGTATGAGGGTAAAGGAGATGGATACATTCTAAGCACTTAGCGTGTTTTGTTCTCAAACTTCAAGGATCATTTCTCATATTCTCCCATCCTAACTGCCCCTCCTCAACCAGCCAAAAATCTAGAAACATACACATACTGTACAACCAAGCAGATGAGCTCAGGAAAAGCAAAAACAGAAACAAACAGCGTTCCCTTCCCAAGGAGCAACTCCCAAGGAGTTTTGCCAAGAAAAAATGTCAAGCATCATGCAGTGAATCACACATACTGGCTGTTCTATGAACCTCTTGGAACCTAGAAACCAAAAGTCGTTGTCATTTGGCCGGAAGTGTTGGACATGCCCATAATCAGGAGTTAGGACACCTGGGTTCTAGGTCAGGCTCTGCAAATAGACTTGGTGATCCTGGATGAATAGTGTTGACCTTTTGAACCTTGGTTCCGTATGCCACATGATGCCTGCCTTGCCTTTCTCTCCCAGAGTAGTTCAGATGTGACATCAGATGTCACAAGGCTTCCAATCTGCAGAGTGCTAAATGAATATGAGCAGTATTATGTTAAATGGGTTGAAAGAAAGAACAATTCCTGGAATTTAAGGTTGAATATCAGAGGAGGGGCAGGGAGCACAGAGACCTTACAAACCTCAGGCCAAAATAATGGGAAGCTAAAGCCTCAGAAAGGTAAACCTCTCTCATAAATTAGCCAACATTATACAGTTTCATTAAGGGAAATATCATATTATCTTTATCTGTTGTTAAAATTCAGTCAAAGTGAGAAAGAGGTGATTTAAACTTCCCCGAAACAAGCCAAGCATCATTTTCCTTCCTTATTATTTATTTTCACAATAAGCAATATCCTGAGCTATTACTCAGCATCGTTGTTTTCAGATTCAATTACATGGAAATTGGAAATATGGTGAGGCTAGATCAGGTGGGAGAAAGTCCCATTTTTAATTAGACCAGGAATTTTATTATAAATGAATAAATCAGCCCACTCTTTAAGGAATTTAATTAGAAAAGGAGACAGCATCCTGTCCATAGTATTGGCCAAGCTTGCTCTCCATCTTGTGCAGGCAGAGAAGGCTGGTGGTTGGCTCCCAGATTCCCTGTTTATGAGCCCCCAAAAGCATCTTAAACAGTGGTTTCTTCCACTCCTTTCTTTTTTACTTTTTTAAAAATATTCCCTTTATCTTGATTTGTTTGGCCCATCTTGTGCTATAATATGTCATCTTGACTCTTTTCATCCTGGGATGTCCCCTCTTCCAGAAACAGTCAGGTACCTTCCTGAGCTTAGGATTTGGTAGAAGGAAATTCTATAGGATCAATATTTTTAGGGAAGGCCCAAAGCTGTGCTGACATCATTCACTGCATCACGTGCCCATGAAATCTTTGAGAGGTACAGAAGTTCTCAAATACTCAACCGAAAGCAAGCAGGTGTCTTCTCGGACCACAACTTACTTACAGATCTGGAGCAAGCATCTCCCCTTCCCTCTTTCAGCCTGTGTTGAGCTAGGTATCTTCGGAACCCCCTCCCGCCCAACCCAGTTCTATTACTGTGCACAAATGCTGCAGTCACTGGTTGTCAAGCTTCACACTTCACGTCAAGTCTCTGCTATTTAGAGAAGCTCTTGCAGTTTCCCTCAGGTATCATTTTTCAAAACTTGATTTTATTGTTTTGATCACAGAAGTCCCTGCCCAATCTCTGTGCCTCTAGCCCCATCCAGGGTAACCCTTTTTACTGTTTCTTATTTATCCACCCAGTCTTTGTACACACCAAACAAATGCAGATAAATATTTCATATTCAGAAGGAAGTTAACTATCTACACTGTTCAGCATCCTGTTTGGCTTTGTTTGCTTCCACCTAACAATATGTCCTGGAGACCATTCCATGTCAGTATATAAAAGTCTTCCCATGTTCTTTTGCATAGCTATCTTGTGTGGCTGTGCCATAATTAATTTAACTAGTCCTCCATGGAATAGATTCCCAAATTGGACTGTTGAGTCAAAGAGTGGATGTATCTTCAAGGGAGTTGTGCTGTTTTCATATGATTGACGTGTCTGGTCCCCCAAAGCCTCACCTACAAATTCAAGGTCAAACTTTTGTGTCCTGTCAATCTTACACAGGAGAAATGATTTTTCCAGTGTGGTCTGAATTTGTTGTATCTTATTAAGAGTGAGGTTGAGAACTTTTGTTCAAAACTATTAAAGTGCCATTTGTATTTCTGTCTCTGTAAATCATCTGCTTGTGACCTTTGCCCAATTTTCTATTGAGTTGCTAGTCTTTTTTCATCTCAATTTCGAAGAGATTTTAAAGTTTAAGGATATTATTCCTTTGTTTATAATACAAACTAAACATTCTTGGTTTTTCATTTGCTTGTGAAATCACTTACGATGTTCTTTGCACTGTAGAAGATTTTATTTTCATATGGTCAAACTCATAAATCTTTTGTTTTATGACAAACCCTTCCCCACTCCATAGTTATAGGGGAAAATAATCCTCATTATTTCTCTCTCATACCCATATGATTTGGAATTTTTGGAGTTTGTTGTGTTAGTCATTTCACCATCAGGTCTAATTAGTGAGAAAGGATCATAGGACCCATGTCCAGAAAAAGGAATATTTATTTTCAAGAGCCTTCTGGGTGATTCATAGAGTACACTGTCTTTCTATTACTGACTGATCTTTGAAGCACTTACATTGCAGGCTATGAACATAGGGGTTCATATGTGTCAAGTTTCTAACTTCTCTCTACAAGTAGACTCTAAGTTTCTAACAAGTACTGAGTTTACTCATAATCATAACTCACCATGAATCATCACTAAGTTAAGTGCTGTGGTGAATAGAGAAGAAGCATGAGACATGGTCCTCCCCACACGGAGCTTAGAGTCTACTTGTAGAGAGAAGTTAGAAACTTGACATATATGAACCCCTATGTTCATAGCAGCATCATTTACAATAGCCACAATGTGGAAGCAACCCAATGTCCATCGACAGATGAATGGATAAAGAAGATGTGGTATAGATATACAGTGAATATGACTCAGCCACAAAAAAGAATGAGATCTTTCCATTTGTGACAACATAAATGGACCTAGAGGGTATCATGCTAAGTGAAATAAGTCAGAGAAAGACAAATACCATATGATTTCACTTATATGTGGAATCCAAAAAACAGAACAAACAAAACAAAACAGACTCATAGATACAGGAAACAAACTGTCAGTTACCAGAGTGGCTGGAGATTGGAAGGTAGGTGAGAGAGGTGAAAGGAATTAAAAGGTACAAACTTCCAGTTATAAAATAAGTCATGGGGGTGTAACAACACTTATGGGAATCATTTAATAATGCACAAAAATATTGAATCAGTATGTTGTACACCTGAAACTTACAGGATATTGTATGAAAATTATACTTCAATTTTTAAAAAAATCCACCAATAAGACCAGCTGCATTG
This sequence comes from Neomonachus schauinslandi, assembly GCF_002201575.2. NCBI lineage: Eukaryota > Metazoa > Chordata > Mammalia > Carnivora > Phocidae > Neomonachus > Neomonachus schauinslandi. The sequence continues at coordinate 97,746,846 of NC_058405.1, read as the reverse complement.
AAATAAGTTCCCAAAATGATGATACAGAGATTCCCACCCCTATCCATGCCTACCTGTCCCCTGTCATAACTCCTTCTCTGTGACCTTAACATCATGAGCTATAATAGGGTCTTATTTTCCCATGTCAAATTAAGACTTATGCTCCCATTTCAAGTGGAGCAGATCATTTCAAAGTCAGAACTCTAGATCTAGGCTTATAGGCTTATATCCCTCCTCTGTGACTCCATGGTACTCTAGTCTACCATGACGATCAAATTGCTATTATCCTCATCTGTCTCCCCTACTTGTTTCTTAACAGTGAGAATTGTGACCTTTTATACTAACTCTAGCACTTGGCAAGAGCTTACTGATATTTTATTGAAGGGCTGGGTAACTGAATGGTCTGTGTGTTTGAAATTGAATGCCAATAGAGTTACCAGCAAAAGGAATAAAGTAGTCAATGTATCTTCTGGGGTGAGCCTTGAAGAATCAAGTTTGAGTGGGCATAAAGGAGAAGAGAATTTCTCCTATGGAAAAGTGAGTGCATTGGGGAATGAAGGGAGGGTCAAAAGAGGGCAGTGACTTGCAGTGACTGCCAGCCCTCCCCCTCAGCAGTTAGCAGAACGGAAGGACATATGGTTTTATGAGAGTAATTTATGATATAAAGGTGGTGCCAACTGGCAGTGGTTGTAATCTGTGTGTGCCAGTGAGTTTGAAAGGTGAGCAGAGGACCAGCACATAACACAGTTGATGAACAGGCTTGGATTTGTAGTTGCTCTTCCCAGAATCTGCCCTTAAATTTGAATCTGTCCTACAGCCTTTACTGAAAAACAACAAACAAAAAACTTGACTCTCTCTCTTTCTGCTTCTTCTTCCCATTTCTAATAACCTAGAGATTTTGTGTTGGAAGAGAACTTCTAAGTTCTCTTGTTTATCTTCCCTCTCACTGGAATGTAAGTTCCATTAGGGCAGAGAGCTTTGTTTTGTGTCATAGGCTCATAATTCCTGGCATTCAATGGATATTTATTTGATGAATGAGTGAATGAATGAATGAACCTTCCTCATCCTTTCCTTATTCAGCCTCTGCTTGGATTCCCCTTTTGGTAGGTAAGAAATGAGATTTTAGAAATGAGATTTTAGAAATGAGATTATTCTATTGGGGGAGAAAAAACCTCTAATTGTTAAGACTCTTTTTTTTTAGTTGAGTTTTTCTATACCATACACTGGTGAGGGAAGAGAAAAGGAGACTCTGTCTACCATTTGGGTTATACAGTCTTACATAGGTGGGGAAAATCCATGCATTGATGGATTGTGAATAAAGACTACACTCAGCATTCAGGAGAACAACATGAAATCTAAAATTCTCTTTGGTATATAACTTAGCGTTTTCTGAGATAGTGAATGAAAGAATGAATGCGGGAGGGAAGGAAAGAAGGAAAGAAGGAAGGAAGGAATACATCAACCAAATATACTAGAAAATGTTCATGGATTCTTTAGAGTCAGAAAAATTTGAATGACTATTCATAATGTGTGGTATCACTGAGTTTCTCTGAGCTTCAGTTTCTCATCCATCAAATAATAATAATGCCTAATTGCAGGATTTTAATGAGACAGTATAGGCAACATACCTTTCTGAAATTTGCCCTTTCAATGGAAGCTATTGTTATTATTATAAATTAATTTACCAAGGAAGACTCAGTGAGGTGTAGCTCTTGTGTGGAGCAGTGAAGAAACCTGAAAGGTGATCAACCCAGATACTTTCCTGGTACTTCTAAAATATAGTAATGGAAGGTTTTCAGAGAGAGAAGGAAAGCACATAGTGGGACAGAGGATACTTATCCTAGGACCTCCTGGACTCACCCCTTTATTATTGAACAGCACTCAGGTGTTTCTGGACATTAAAGCAACCCAAGGACTGAATATTTTATTTTGTTCAGTGTTACATCACCAGTGCCTAGAACAGTGCCTGGTACACAGGAAACACTTAATAAGTATTAGTCAAATGAATGAAAGGCATTGGCCCTGAAATAAGTCATTCTCTTCACTAAAAACCCAAAGCATAACTGAATAAATTTTCTGATACCTTCCTCAAAAGGAAAAAAAAAAGTTTTAAAAAATTATTATTTCAGTGCCATAAAAATGTCTCTTTTAGTTCTCCTTGGAGTGCAAAGTTCACACACATAATATAGTTAAATTACAAATGTTATTCAGTATAATACCAGTAGGATCATAAGATGAATGAAATTATGAGATAAAATAGCTCTTTAAGGTCTGCATTTGTTGAAGAAGAAAAATCAAAATGAGTTTAATTCCTTGGTCCCAGAGCAAGATGATATTTAGCCTGGATAATGCTTCTGGATTTACAACTAACTATGTTAAATTATACTTTTCCTTTTTTTCCCATTCTTTAAATTGACTGCTAAAATGTGCCATTATGCTGAGCATTATCTTTGAAAAGAAACTTGATAATGATTTGGGGGGAGGGAGAAGTGTTCTACCTTTTCAGAACACTACACCTTGAGCCTAAGAACACCTGTTTCTAGAGTTACATTTAAAGGGAAGGTTGATATGAGATTCTCTGAAAAGAATGTATGCTTCTAGAAGAAAGAATCTTCAATCAATGTTGAATTGATGTGGTAATGATAGGCATTCTTGTCTTGTTGCTGGTTTTTAAAGCAGTGAATTTCAGTGTTTCACCATTCAAGATGATGATGTTTGTTGTAACTTTTTGTTGTTGTTTTTATTTTTTAGTAGATTATCAGGTTAGAGACATTTTCTTTTAATACTAATTAACTAAGAAAGTTTTTTTATTTAATCATGCATTCATGTTGATTTTTTATCAGAAAGTATATCTGCATCTATTTGGATGATCATATGGTTTTTACCTTTAATCTCTTAATGAAGTAAAAGATATTTCTTTATTTTAAAAATTAAACCAGCCTTACATCCTTAGGATAAACTTAATGTAGCTACAATATAGTATATTTTGTATATATTGATAAATTTAGTTAGCTAATATTTTGCTAAAGATTTCTACAATCTATATGTATTGACCCATATATATACTTATTATTTTATTTATTATTAATTCATTTTATTAAATGGGTTAAAATGGCTCAGTGGTGTTATTTTCTTATGCTTTCTTTACCTTGTACTTTACTACTGAAGTAATACTGGTTTCATAAAATGAGTGGGGAGTATTTCCTCTTTTCCTGTTTGTTTTTAAGAAGTTGTATAAGTTAGAATGATCTAATCTTTTAATAAGTGTGAGAAAACGGACTTATAATTATATCTGGACCTTATGTATTCTTTGTCGAAAGACTGTTAATGTTTGCTTCAATTTCATTAATAGTTATAAGACTTTTCAGGCTTTCTATTTCATCTTCTGTCAGTTCTGATAAATAATATAAATTATTATGGGACTATGGACCTTTAGTCTTAAGTTTCCATGTTTATTGGCATATACCAGTTAATTGATTTTGCCTATTATCTATTTAATTTCTACTACATATGTAATAATATACCTTCTTATTAATAATAATAGTTATTTAACCACTCTTTTTGTTTAAATCAAGCTTACCAGTGGTTTGTCATTCTTGTAAGTCTTATCCAAGAACTAATTTTAACTTTGTTAAACCTAAGATTTTTAATTCCTATTTTATTGATTTCTATTCTTATTTTTTATCATCTCCTTCTTTCATCTTGGTTATATTATCTTATTGTTCTTCTAATTATTTCACAAGAACACATAACTTACTTATTTTTTATGCTTCTATGTTTTTTTAATCCCTCTCCTTTTTTGTGATCAAGTATTTTGGTTTGGGGAGGGTTTTTCTTTTTTTTTTTTAACATTTTCTTTCCTCTTTTGTACCACTCTTTCTCTCTTTTAGTTTAGATATTATTGATATGTCCATAGAAAACCCTAAAGAATTTATAGAAAAACTATTAGAAACAACAGGAAAGCTTTACAAGGTGACTGAACACAAGATCAATTTTTTAAAATGTTTATTGTATTTCTATACAATAGTGACAATAAATTAGAAAAGTAACTTTAAAAATTCCTTTTGACATGAGTGGAGAGAAAGATTTCCTAAACCAGAAACAGAAAGCGTTAAAAGTACATGAAAATTAAGAACTTCTGTTCATCAGGGGCTACCTTAGGAAAAAAATGAAAGCCAGAATACACACTGAGAAAAGAGGTTTGCATTGCCCTATAGATTACTAAGAAGAAGATAACAATTAAATAGATAAAAGGTCCAACATGAAAAGGCATTTTAAAGAATAGAAAAAATGATATGGGTAATAAACACATGAAGAGATGCTTAACTAGATTAGTAATCAGGAAAAGTTTTATGAAGACTGCATTGAAATACCATTTTATATGTATTTGACAAAAATTTTAAAATCAGATAATACATTATGTTGAAGAAGGACATAGATTGCAGGATCTCTTTTGCACTCCTTTTGAGGATGTAAATGTCAGAATCACCTTGAAAAAGAATTTGGCATTTCTCTTAAGGATGATTGTTTTTATGCTCCTTTATTCACTGACTTCACTCCTGGAAACAGATCGTCTAGCACATGGGTACCAGGAAGGTTGTACTAGACTATCCACAGCAGTTTATAAGTGTAAAAACATCTGGTAACCTTCAGAATGTTCATTGACAGGTTAATGGAAAAATAAACTGCGACATAGTCACACAGTAAAATATTATCCAACAGTGAAAAGGAAAGAAACACAGTGGAATTATCTTAATAACATAACTAATGAATAAAGCAAGTCTCACAGGAATGAACGCACTATGATACCCTGTTCATAAAGTTCAGTAACAAGCAAATTAAACGACATATTTTTTAACATACCTATGTATGTGATAAAATTAAAGTAAAAAAGCAAGAAATGGTAATAATAGGATTGATCATGGTGGTTACTTCTGTAGGGAAGGCAGGGCATGGGATGAGGGAAGAACAGGTAGGTAGATTATTTAAAGTATTCTAGTCCTTGGATTGGGCAATGGTTCCACAGTCATTCATTATAATAAATAAATATCATTAACGGAAAAGGACCATGCTTAGTCCAAAGATAATGTGTTATGAATATTAGATTGTGATTAATCCAATTCTGAGAATCTGAGAGCCAAGTTTTTTTAAATCTCTATTTTATATTAAAATGACTATAAGAAACACACCCATTAAAGAGTAGCATGATTTGAGACTTCTAGAATCTTAGAAGTTTTAAAATGCTCCATTTTTATGAGTTGCACACACACAAAAATTATCTGCCTCCAATTTCTCCTCTTTGCTACCTTCTTAGATATGAGAGGGACTCTTAATCAGTATCAGATGCCATACTCTTATTAGTTACAAGTCACATATTAAGATGGGCTTCTTCTATTCTTCTAGGCTAAAATCAGTATCAGAGAGTGTTATGCTTCAGCATCATAATGCTGTTGTTTTCATTTTTCCCTTCTTATCTTTCCTTTTTCTCCTGTGCTTTTTTGTGCTGCTTCTCTTGCCTCACAAGACCAGCTTTCCCCCATTGCTTATTCATTCTTTCATGTCATGTCAGATGCTGGGAGGTAGCTATCTGACTGTAGCCTGAACCAAGAGTCTAATTGGATCTGAAGGGTGTTGGCAAAATCCCCAGATAATATAGTCCAGTAATCCCACCTAGAGAGGTCAGCTCAGATGACCAAGACAGACAAGCAGATAGCACACATTTAGGCAGGCGAGAAACTCAAAGATGAAGTGGTAGTAGGTCATGGAGATGGAGCGAAGACTAGGAGAAGAGGTTATAGGCACCTCGGGGGTCCTGCGGGGTAGAAGGGAAGAATTAAGACTTTACCTAAAACAGCCTCTCATTTGTTCGAATAAGATCCAAGGTCACTCAGTGAGTTAGTCAACACCAAAGCTAGGTCTCCCTAATCCCCAGATCCAGCCTCTTTTTATCAGCAGAATACAAGAGGTGGTACAGGGCAGTGAGTTTTATATTCAGCCCCTGGTCTGCTAAATCAAAGGCTTCCTATAGTCCTTTGCCTCAGTATCAGCCCTGTCTTCATGGGAGATAGGCTTGATCCCAGGGAAGCCAGGTAGGGACACCTGACTATATCAGAGGAGAGCAGCAGGCAGAGAGGGAGTGCATGACCTCTCCCCAACAGTTTTTTCATTCAGGAAAAAATAATCTGAAAAAAAAGAATATATACACAGATGTTATATGTATGCATATATGTGTGTATGTATGTATATATGCTATATTTCTATGCGTGTATACATATATATTGTATTTATATATTGTGTGCATAGTTATATATGTATCTACATATATATGCTTCTAAAGTATTAATACACACACACACACACACACTTCATATATATATATATATGAAGTAAAGCAGTGTAAACTGGATACTGGAATAAGCATTTCAAGGCAGAAGACCTAGGTGCTAGTCAACTCTGCCACTCTGTAATAATGGAGACATCACTACTCTTCTCTGGACCTCACTGTCCTCCTTATTGTAAGACAGAAGTGTTGGACTACATGAATTCTAAATTTTTTTTCTAGCTTTCAGACCTCTGTGCTAAAATGTGGGCATCATCAATTTTAAAGACAAGCTTTTGGGTCTTCCTTCTTCTTATTTATTTCATTTCCTTCCAGTATTTTCCATGTAGAGGTGAATACCTCCTAATTCAAAATTTGATGCCACTGGGACTTTGCATAGCAACTTACTACCTGACTAGACTTTTCAATGAAGATTATGATTATGAAAGAGTCCTCAAGGTGGAAAAGAGATTAAATATGTCAAATGATACTGATAGGGTCAAGTTACGTAAGAACTGAAAATTAACCTTTGGAGTAATCTGGAGAACACTGAAGATCTTGAGGGGAGAAATAGCAGTAGAATGATAAGTTGGTGGTCTGATTAGGGAGGACTCAAGAAAGAGTGGGATGAGAGGAATTGGAGACAGTGGTATATATAAATCTTTTAAGGATTTTTGCAATAACAGTGCATAGATAAATGGGACACTGGAGAGGAATTTTTTTAAGCTAGGAGAAGTTGCCACACATTGCATGCTGATGGAAATAATCCAGGAAAGTGGGAGAAAAATTGATCCTGTAGAAAATGTGTGCAAGTGGAGGGGTTGTACTGACAGGAACATGATGCTTATCCATGGTGACTAGAGGGTTGGAGAATTTATGGGCAGATGCTGTAAGATATGGATGGGATCTTGTAAAAATTCTCTTCTGATTGCTTCTGTTTTCTCAGGAAAAATAGAATGCAAGGTCATCAGCCAAGACTATTGTTAAGGAGCTGTTGAAATGTTGAAGATAGAGGAGAAATAGTCTAGAAGGCGGGAGACTAGAGAAATTTAGCAGGATTGTCAACCTTAAGCTAGTAATTGTGAATTAAATGAGATCAATGAGTAGGATTTTGTGTTTATCTACTTGCTTATCCAGCAGCACTAATGAAATAGGCAGAAGGTTGGACTTAATAAAGTTGGGTTTTTGTCAGATGGTACAACAAAGAAAGGAGCAATAAAGTTTAAGGTATTTGAAGGGAAGTGACTACAACAATGACCCTTGGAGACTAAGCTGAATAAGAATGAAATGTGGACATAAAGGATATGAGAAACCATAAAAAATTAGTAGAATCAATAGACGTTAGATTCCAGTCAAAAGATTGTTGAGTTGAAGTATTAGAGGAAGTAAGCTGGTAAACAGTGAAACTGGGAGAGTGAAAAATTTGAAATTGGGGTTTTGGAGGGGTTCAGTTGGTGGTGGTGGAAGTGGGTGGAGGACAAGATCTGTAGAAAAGAGAGGACACCAGTGTATTCAAAGGATCATCTTCATGGACATTGAAATCATCAAGATTTGTGAGTAGAGTTGTATTGGAGTGTGATAGTAAACCACAAGTAGAGTCTTCAGAAAATTAAAAGAAATGACAAGGAAATCTATAGATGATTATAACAAGGACAGGAAGTAGGTAGCAGTCAGGTAATATGAAAATCAATCCTAGGGCAACAAGGGAGGAGAGGAAGATACCTACTCCACCTCTAGGTCCAGTGATATAGAGGGGTAGCCACCACTCGAGAGGGTTCAATGCAAAGCCATTTCCCCAGAAGTCAGATTTCTGTTAGAACTAGAAGATTAAGTGAATATTCAAAAAAGAGCTTGAGATTACACAGGACATTTTTCTTTTAGTTGGCCTTGAGGTTCAAGAGCACAGGGACATAGGGGAGGTGGAAAATGGATTCTAAAAGGGGATTATATAGACTCAAATGAAGATGACAGTCTAGGGAATTATGAATGACCCCAGAGCCTTAAGTATCTTGTGGTTACAATAAAAACACATATATGGGGTTCAATGAGATTAATCATGAGATCCCAAAGAAAATGAGAGTGGCAAGACTGTGGATATTAGAATGTAGCCAAGAGGATGGGGGAGATTTTACCAGAAGCAGTTCTACCAGTGATGATGTGGAGTTCAAGGGTTGTGTATTCTTATCTGAAGGACTTTTTGCACTAAGCCTCTCCTGGCAGTGGGGGTACAGAGGTAAGTGGAGGAGTGGTTCTGCTAGGAGCGTTCAGAGCTCCTGAAGGAGATGTAGAAAGCAAAGGAAGGATAGTCTTATCATTCATGGTGGAAGAGTTCTTGAAAAAGTAGGCATAGGCTGTATCTGGATGACCCAGTGCAGAGTAGAGATGAATGAAAGGATTTAATTTGTTTTCTTCTGAGTGTTCAAAAAGGGAAAACACAGTTAACTTGAAATGGGTCTGCCTGACATATCATTCGAAATATAGACTAGCCTTAGGTTAGACCCCAAAACACAATGAGTCAATCAGGATAAAAGTATCCTTCCCACTCAGTCACAGTCCAGAGGTAGGAAGATGATTCCTGCTGGTATAGTTCCATAAGGTCATCCAGATACTTCTGTTCCATTTGTTACTTCACCACCTGCTGGGGTGTTATCCTCATCCTCACAGCCAAAGCTGACTCACCAGCATCTCATCCATATTCCAGTTCCCAGGAAGGGAGAAAGAGGAAATAGAGGACAAAGCTCTCTATTTTATGGTCCCATTAGTCAAAACCTAGTCATATGGGTACACCTAGATGCAAAGGAACTTATAAAAATGTGGTCTACTGGTGGGAGAAAAGGAGCCCAATTAAACTTCACAAGTGTCAAATATTAAAAGGAAAAATAGCATGTTAGATATTGGGTGACAGTTCATTGTCTTTGTCACAGTTGTGATCACAGATGAATGAGGAATGACTTCAAATAATAATCATTGTATATTTAACTAACAAATCAGAACTTAGGCATCCAAATGAGTGCCAGGGAATTAAACATTTATGTCAGTAATGCTGAATTTGTTCAAAATACTGTTAGAGATTAAAAGACTATGAACTTTTAAAAAATATGTAAATATAGAAATTTATAACTTGAAAGGACCAGATAGCTTATTTCTTCACATTTTATTTAGCTTAGTATTCTTAAAACCTATCACAATTGTTACACAAAACAAGTGCTGAAAAAATGTTTATTGAGTGAATGAATGAATAAGTCTATCCATTTCAATTGACTAAGAAGGAAAATCCAGCCCATTGATCAATATGTTGTCCCTGTTCCCTTCAGGGGGAGCATATCTTCATCCACTGGAGGTGAATTTGACTTTTGGAATCAGGACATCATCATTCAGATGCAAATCTGTGAATCCAGGCAATAATACCATTTTTGGTCAAAACCAAAATGTGACTATGAAGTCATGAGTCTGATAAACTGATTCTGAAAAGAACCTTGGAAGAAAAAAATTCCAAAATGAATTATTAGAATAAACTTTTATATGCCCAAGGTGACTGTATTGAAAAGAACAGTGTTTGCTTGGATATATACAACTAAGTATGTTAATTATTTGAAAAATTTTCACAACTTTGTGGGAAATCTAATAATACATTTTTTTTAATCTTCAAACAGTAATGGATTCAGATTATAAATCCTAGAAATCACTCTAACTTAGAGATTCCTACTCTGAGGTTCCTAGACCTGTAGTCATCCTGGAAGAAAGTAAGGAGGATGCTTGGGAATCACAGCTAAAGGTAACCTCCATAAGGAAACTTGAAGGCTTGGAGGAGACAATAGCATTGCTGGTGATGGTGGTAGGCAGAGATACAACGATGAAAAACAGAAAATACCAAGAACTAGAAATCTCTAAGTGTCCTGTAAGTGGTGTGAACAGACTGCCATCCCCCCATATTGTGTGAGGCTTAGGGACTATTTGGAGTCCAAACTCTCAGGGGAAGATAATTGGATCTCTGGAGCTCTCTTGCCCCTCAAGACTGACCTGTTAACAGCTTGTTAGTCTTGCTTCTTCCACTTCTTTCCCCGAGGCCAACTAATCACCTAAAATGTCTTCCCATTGCTTGGGAGTGGGGGAGAAGAAGCTGGAGTTTCCTTTACCTTCTGGGTCCTTAGCATCCAAGAGTGGCACCAGGGAGCAGCTGTCATTCCTCATTGCCCATCACAAACTCTGCCAAATTGATACTGGCTGGGAGGTCCTTGGAGGCTGCATTACCCTCACTCCATCCAATGCCTGTTTGTATTTTACTTTTTCTGTGGCACAGGAACACTGTTAATGATTACCCATCCTTGTGTGAATGGGAGTAAATTTATTCCCCCAAATGGAAGGACACATTCTTTTATTCCCTGAAACTGTTAAATTCTATGCGGTTCACTTAATTGGAGAACATTTGAGGCCATTTGTCAAAAAGTCTGACAGATGTAGCCATTGTGAATCACACCACAGCACAATACAATCGTCCCCGTGTCATTTGTCATCATATATTCTTCATTCCTTTAACTTTCACAACGGAAATTCAGGTTAGATTCCAGGTTCCCTCTAGTCACCCCTGGGAAACCCAGTGTTGTCTTCTAATCTCACCATTTTTATCCTTGGGATCAAAGAAAAATGCTTTGAATAGTCAAATTATGTAGGAAACAAGCCATAAAAATAAGTGGCTTTTTTTTTTCTCTGAAGACAGCAACATTATTTGTGTTTTATTTCTTGTATCAGCTCCTTAAGAGCTGAAACTGACTCTTAATCCCTTTGCCCAGCACCTTGTACAGTGTTGGGCATAACTTTAGGGACTTGCTAAGTGACTGTCTAACACTTCATATATAGGATCATAGCACCTCCTATTCCTGAATTATATAGCTCAGAAAAAGGAAAGGGGTCCATGTGGCAGCAGCTGATGGAACAGTTTGGTTTTGCAATTGATTATGAGATTTTAGCTAAGAGCTGTCTTCTGTGGCCCTTGTTTTCTCATCTGAAAAAGGACATTGGTAGATCAAAGGTTTACTCTCTCCCTCTCTCTCTCTTTCTCTCTCTCTCTCTCTATATATATATATATGTGTGTGTGTGTGTGTGTTTGTATGTATGTATATAATGTACGTATAATGACTAATCTTTATGGCAGTGGTTCTCAAATTTGAGTGAGCATCAGAATCCCATGGAGGTTTGTTAATACACAGATTAACACACAGTTAATACACTCCCACAGTTTCTGCCTCTGTGGGTCTGGAATAGGGCCCCAAAATTGGCATTTCTAACTAGTTCCCATGTGCTGCTGATATTGCTGGTCTGGGGATCACAGCTTGAGAAAGCTGCTTTCAGTCTACTCTGTATTATTCCTCATCCTAAATATAAAAACACTGAACCTTAGAAAAGTTCAGTGACTTATCAAAAATCACATAGCCATATTCATACCCAGTTCTGCCAAATATGGCTGCCTTTTGTGCTCTAAAGAGTTATTTTGCACTTGATCTTAGCCAAAAGGCCGAGAAGCGATCTGAAGAGTTATTTTGAAGACTAAAGCAGGGTGTATAATTTTACAGTGGTGCTCTTTTGATTTTTAAAAAGATAAATATAAATTTTAAAAGATAAATAAACAGACACAGAATCAGTTTGGTCTTTTTAAAGGAGGGAAGGATACATTGGTGTCTGTGTATTATTAGGTCCTAAAATGTGTGAACTCCAAAAACCCATCAAATTGGTTGACAAAACACTTCCATGCTACTGAATTATGGTTGGAAGCTGTTTTGTCCTCTGGAATTGTACTGTCAGTTCATAAAGACATGGTCTGCATAATCCATTAGCATATTCTTACCAGTGAAAGGCTCAGAAGTAAGGAGTGAACTCCCGCAATGTGAGGCTTGAAATACAGGCTAATAAAAGGCACAAAATGACAATTTACTCATGAAAGTTTGAGGCCACTGTTCATATTTTCCACATTTTAACAAGCAGGCAGAAAACCAATCCTACACAGCTATGATTAATCTATTTTAAAGAAGGAAAAGTGAAAGTTTGATGGGAAGAAAAACATTTTCCCTAACAACTAATTTGAAAACCAAAAAGACTCTCCCTTTCTCCTGTTGGCTTGGAAACAGCCCTTTCTCCATATTTCTTGAATTATTTTGCTTTCCCAAAGGGTTTCAACTTATATTTAAATGAAAAGTCATTTCCAGGTTTTCTACAGTCTGGAAAATAGATCAACTATATTAAAATGAAAAATGTCATCATATATACACTTAGCTTTCTTCAGGATGTGGAAAAAAAGATAGTACCTTAAGCTGACCTGTGGAAGCCTCTACAAAGATCACAAAGGCTCAACAGAAAACAACGACGCCATTTTACTTTCTACTTTTGTTAGCGTTTCCTGTGTTCTTATTTCTTGAGAAACCTACATGTTTCAGAATAGGAAAATGATCTAATATGACATCCTCTCAGGGCGTTCAGTATTTTTAAAATAAGGAATGACAAAGATGATTTGGATAGTTTGCAGTTTACAACTCTGCAATTTAAACGCACAAAATATCCAAAGTACAATATAAACTTAAGTGGCACTTACCATGGTGCTTGGTCTATACTGACCTGCTTCCATCCTCGGAGCACATTCTTACAGGCAACCCAAGGACAGCTCCTCCAGGGCGACTCCTCTTTTAGGGACCATGGTTAGAAGCATGGGGCCACGAGACCATCCACCATCCTGAGATCTATCTTATCTTGCCCTCTTTTAATTATTCTAGTGTGTCCCACTTATAGATTGTTAACGTGATCATTTAAGGGGTTGCCAACTGTCAGGCTAGGAGAATTCTTCCTTAGTTTTGATTTTCTCTCCTTCAATTCTGAGAGCTTCTAAAATCTGTCCACATTAAAAGTCCCAAAAAAAAGACTATGAACTCTGGAATCAGACAGTCCTTTCTATCCTTACGTAAACTCCTTAACTTTGCTGAATCTCAGTTTTCTCACCTTTGTAATGGGCACAAGAGAATCTACTTCCAATAAGTTGTGGGAATTTAAAGGGGATGATGTATATGCAGCCTCTATCACAGTACCTTGAACACAGGAAGTATTTAATAGGTGTTAGTATAATCACTATCTCTACATGGGCCAATTAGCTTTTAATAAAAATAATAGCAATAACTGCTCACAAAAATTGGAACATCCCAATGCCAGTAAGCCTTTTGTAAGTGTAAGCTCCTGGTCATAAGGAGGACTGGACTCTACAGAATGGATCAAACCAACAGAAATCTATACTCATTACTGAAAAATAGAAGCCATGAAATCTTCCCCTCTGTGAGGTCATGATAACCTCATTTTTACATACAAATCCAGTGCATTTTATTTATTCATACTATGTTCATGTAAATAAATATTTGCAACTTTAAAATAAATACATGCACCATCACATTTGTTGCAAACTGATTTCCCTGAGTGTTTAATGTAACAAAGAAACAAACAAAACTGTGATTTATTAGCTTTGGGTTGGGTGTGAAGCCAAAATACTCACATGAAAGTTAACTGCTGGTAGAGATGGCATGTGAAAACACATTTAATATTCAGTAGAGAAAGAAATTCAAGAAAACGAGGAAGAAGGGTATACATCTCTGAAATGAGGTGATTTTAAGGTTTTTAGAGTTAAAAGCAATGAAAAATAATGGATCACTAGGGAAGATATAAAATTGTATGGTATGCCAAAGGTTAAGAGTCAAATGAGGGAAATATAAAGTAACATGAGCTAAAGGTAATAGGAATGGCAAAACCTATCCTATATCCTGTTTCAAATACAGGCACAATTTTATATTATAAGGCCCCAAATATCTATGGCTTCCTTTTCTTTGGATTCATTCCCACTGTATGCACCAAAGGTCATAACATGAAACCAGTGGAATTAAGACTGACACATTTCCTCTTGATAGAGGCAGTTCCATTGAAAATTTGTCATGACCTATCATTTATTTAGGGATTATGAGGCACAAGGTGGGAGTTATGGCCAGAAATCAAGCAAAGAATAAAAGGAAGCTCAGGATCAAAAGGTCACTCCTCTCTTAAAGACATGGTAGGCTCTGACATTTGTATCTTTCTAGATTGTTTCTCCCGTCACTGAACCAGACATCTCTCGACACATCTTCCAGGGCAGAAATAACATTCATTATAAAGCTTTTTGCCCTTTACCAAGAAAATAGCAAATGGCCTTTTCCATTCTAAGAAGAGACTACTTCCTTCATTTTAAGCATAGACATGACTGAAGTGGGTCCAAAACTTTATTGAGGACCGTGCTTGAGATGGGGAGATGGCACCTGAGGTCATCTTTGACTCAAATTTTTGGACCAACCTAACTTTCATGACCTAACAGGGCTTCTGTGAAAAGCTGATTCATATTTTACTTGATTTTTAAAAAAAAACTTTCAAGTGAGTTGGTTATACTCTGATCATTATGCCAGATGGTCCTCTGGTTGGCATGAGTTTAACTTAGTCTATAACTCTCATTTGCTTATCGTCCCTAAGTGAGTGAAGGAAGTTAAGCCCTTTATATTCACAACCTACCAGGTATATTCTCCTAGAATACTGTGGGGAGAAATTCCAGGTAGGAGTAGAATTCTGTACCTAATTCCAGCATTTTCAGATTTTAAGAAAGAATTGAATTTAAATTTATTTTGAAAGAAAAAGAACCTTGGAACTTTAGGAGTTTTGAGCCAAGTACACATTTGCAAGGAAATGTCGATTACAATTTTCTAGCACTCATGGAGTGAGCCAACAAGGGAAACAGGGTAACACACATTAGTGCAGCTTAGCATCAAAAGAAGCTTCCCACAAATGTTGCATTCCATTGTGTCCTGATACTCTAAATATAACTTCCTTACTGATTATTTTCCTTTCAAATGAAGTATTTTTTTTAGTATTTTACAAAATTAATGCAATCATAATTTTACATGGCACAGTTAAACAAAAAGGTTTTTTTTTAATCCTCAGCATCACATTTTTAAGTCCAGTAAAGAAAAAAAAATGACCAGGGTGCCTGGGTGGCTCATTCAGTTAAGCATCAGCCTCCGGGTTGGGTCATGATCCCAGGGTGCTGGGATCGAGCCCCACGTCGGGCTCCCTGCTCAGCAGGGAGTCTGCTTCTCCCTCTCCTCCCCGCCTGTGCTCTCTCTCGCTGTCTCTGTCTCTGTCTCTCAAATAAATAAAATCTTTAAAAAAAAAAGGAAAAAAATGACCAAAAAAAGCTTGCTTTCCTTCTTCTCATCAGCTAAAAAAAAAAAAAAAAAAACTAAACTAATAACCATGTATTTATAAAACCTGGAATGGAATTTTAATGCCTTAAAATGGCTTCTGTTGATGATAATAGGTATTCTAGAGAGTATCTATCTGTATTAGTCTCCTAGGGCTGTTGCAGTATAATGAAGTACCACAAACTGGGGAGCTTAAAACAATAAAAATGCATTCTTTCACAGTTCTGGAGGCCAGAAGTCTGAGATCAGGATGTCAGCGAGCCCTCTGTGCTCTCCTAGCTTCTGGTGTTTGCCAACAGTCCTTAGGATTCCTTCTCTTGCAGGTGCACGACACTCGCTTGGTCTCAATATCAAGGGCTGCATTCCCTCTGTGTGTGTCTATATCTTCACATGGCATTTCCCTCTGTGTGTGTGTGTTTCCCTGTATCTCTTCACATCTTCTTCCCTCTGAGTATTTCTGCCTCTGTATCTCTCCTCCTCTTCTTATAAGGACACTAGTCCTACTGGATGGAGGACCCATCTTATTCCAGCATGACCCCTCTTAATTTACGTCTGAATTACATCTACAAAGACCATATTTCCAAATAAAGTCACATTCACGGGGATGAGCGGCTAGCCTATCTTTTTAGGGGACACATCAACCCATGAGAATACTCAAGGCCCCAAAGCAAAAGATGATAGTCTAGAGTAATTACTAAGACTTTTGACTTGAGTTGGAAGAAATCAGCTTTGACCTACTAAGTTCTTAGGATTTGTCAATATCCTATCCGTTACATAAGAGGTCATTTCTAGCTATAATTCCTGGCCAGAAGAAGTTGTTGGTAGGACAATAACCCTAGACATCTCAGATATATATATTTTTTTGTTTTTTATAATTTATATAATTATTTTTTATTTTATTTCATATAATTTATTTTATATAATCCTTTTGTATAATAAAAGGATTTTACCTACAAACTGTCTGGTTCCCTTTCACACATGCAAATTTCAAAGGATTCCCACATCCTCTGCAAGTGCACTAAACATAGGTCCCAAGGAAAGGTGCCCAACAAGGACAGATCCAGGCTTGTGAACATGGTAAAGAATAAAATCTGAGGACTTTGTCCCTGGCTACAGTCCACTCACTAACTTAGCTTATATCTTAACTACCAAGCAATGCCCTGGTTTGCAGTGAGTTTCCATGCAGATGATTTAATTAGAAAAGTGTTTATATGTTTCTTCATGTTCTAAATAATACAACTAATTATTCCTTTGTGTTACTTGTTTTCCACAGTCTGATATAGGCTTATCATTTATATTCATTGATTCAAGAATATTTATAAAGTTCATACTATTTAATAGGTAATGTTCTAGGCACGGAAAATAAAGCAAATTAAAAATACAAAAGGCAAAGTCCCTGCCTGTATAGATCTTATGTTTTAAAGAGAAGACAGATAATAAACAAAATGTAATATAATGTCAAGTACTGATTTATGTTACTAAAAAATGCAGCAGGATGACCAGAAAGGAAATAAGGAGGGTACTGCTTCAAAGAGAGTGATTGGATAAGTCTATCTGAAGAGGGGACATTTGAAGAGGGTTGAATGAAGTGAAACATTGAAATGTGACTCTTTGAAGGAGGAGCATATCAGCAGAGATTAAAGTAAGTGCAAAGGCCCTGAGGTAGGAACATGCTTAATGGGTCCCCAGACCATTATGGCTGGAGCAGAGAAGAGAGGAAGGAAATTAGGGTGGACAAGAATCCAGGAGCCAATTACATAGGACCCTGTAGATGTGGCAGTAACCTTAGGTTTCAGTCTTGGCAAAGGGAAACCATTGGAGGATTTTGAACAGGGGAGTGATGGGATCTGATTAATGGCTGTTAAGGCATGCTGTGGACATTCAGCTACTGCGAGAGGAGAGTAGAAGTCCTCAGAACACTCAGAAACCCCTGTGGTCG
Source organism: Neomonachus schauinslandi (assembly GCF_002201575.2). Taxonomy (NCBI): domain Eukaryota; kingdom Metazoa; phylum Chordata; class Mammalia; order Carnivora; family Phocidae; genus Neomonachus; species Neomonachus schauinslandi. The sequence goes on along the minus strand of NC_058405.1, from coordinate 97,729,361 downwards.
TCCAGGCAGGAGATGATGGTGTCCTGCCCTCTCGCATGGGAAGAGAAAACAAATGGTGGAGAATGATTGGATTTACGATATGTTTTCTCATTTCTTTTTTTTAAATTTTTTATTGTTAATCCCCATACATTACATCATTAGTTTTTGATGTAGTGTTCCATGGTTCATTGTTTGTGCATAACACCCAGTGCTCCATGCAGAACGTGCCCTCCTCAATACCCACCACCGGGCTAACCCATCCTCCCACCCCCCTCCCCTCTAGAACCCTGTTTGTTTTTCAGAGTCCATCGTCTCTCATGGTTCGTCTCCCCCTCCGATTCCCCCCCTTCATTCCTCCCCTCCTGCTATCTTCTTCTTCTTCTTTATTTTTTTTTTAAACATATATTGTATTATTTGTTTCAGGATATGTTTTAAAAGCAGAGCAAACAGAATTAGATGATTGTATTGGCTAGAGTCTAGCATGGAACAGGAACCATTCTAAGTCTTTCTATAGGCAGACTTTAATACGGGGAATTGCTTGCTTAAATAATGGAATAACTGAGCTCTCCAGGGAACAGTCAGGCGATCCAGAGATTAGTAGAAGCAGGAGGTGACAGTCATTCCCCAGGGTTGGGGAGACAATAGCAGAAGGTGTCCTTAAAGCCCAGCAGCTGGGCCATCAGATGGGAAATAGAACCATGGGTGGGAGGGGCTATGTGACAGGAGATAGAGCCTTAGAGAAGCAGCTGCTTCCTGGAACCCCACAGGTCACAGGGAAGGGAAGAAACGCCTCGTTTTCTACCCACCCTCCTGCCATCAAGTCTTCTGCCACTGCTTGCCATTAGCCGAATCTCTCCAGAAGCCAGAGAAAGAGGGAGCCTGGAAAATGTGGTTCCCTAGGGTGCGGAGCAAAGCAAGGAAAAGGAGAGCTTTACAATTTAGAGAGCACAAACAGGCAATTTATCAGAAAACTGGTGGATGTGGGTATGAGAGAAAGAGGGGAGTCAAAGATAACTTAAAGTTTCTATATACTGGGGCGCCTGGGTGGCTCAATCAGTTAAGCGTCTGACTTTTTTTTTTTTAAGATTTTATTTATTTATTTTAGAGAGAGAGCTCGTGTGTAAGCGGAGGGGAGGGGGAGAGGGGGATGGAGAGGACAGGGCAAAGAATCTCAAGCAGAGTTGGCGCTGAGCAGGGAGCCCCATGCGGGGCTCGGTCTCACAACCCTGAGATCATGACCTGAGCCGAAACCAAGAGTCAGCCACTTCACTGACTGAGCCACCCAGGTGGCCCAATCTTCTGACTCCCTGAACTCCCCCAGAGCAGAGGACGTGTGAGCCAAGCACCTCACCTATACTACCTCATAAAGGGACCTCTTGTTGTCTCAGAGATAATGGTAGTAGCCTATCATGCATCCCCTGAGGAAGGAAAGAGCCAAGAAGAAACCGAAGTTCATGGAAAATAGGTATTCTCATTCCCTTTTCTCTCTCTGCAATTTGAAGAGAACATCCCCTGTGTCTATTCTGTCCAGTGGATTATACATTGTACTAGCGAGTCCACATGGTGCCACACACCCCCTCTGTTCCCTTTGACCCTTTTATCATTCTCCTGATGAGTCCGGGCTGTTCATATCGTGGGGCCAGATCTTTGAGCCGACAGTCTATTATGAGGTTAATCTAGAGCGAATGGTTGTGTTCACTCAGATGTAGCATGGCTTCGCTCTCTAATTACAATTCTGTGCCCTTCCAATTATGTCTCCGGTGTTCTGGAATCAACCCCTGCTGGTGACCAGCCCCTCAGCAGTCGAGGCTAACGCAGACATCTGGAAAGTTCTGTACCTCAGGCAAGCCTTCCATTTTTTATAGGAAATTCGGCCAAATAGACTTTGCAAAGTAAAAGACAGAGTTGTTTTTGTTTTTGTTTTTGTTTTTAATAAGTCAGTTGTTCTTCCACCCAAGCCAAGCCATGGGTTTCCCTGTCTGCAAACCACCTCCCCCACCCTGGGTGATGGTAGCACTGTCTCAGACACACACACCCAGCAGGCTAAGAGCCATGGGCGGCACCTTCCTGTTTTTCTTCCCAGGGCTTTTATGTGTTGTAAGACCTTCTTCATCCACCCAAAATGAGAATTTGGGGGATTATCTGTAATACTTCATCGATGCCTCTGGTGAATATAAATTCTTGGTTTAACTAATTCAGATAGCAATTTATGTTATTACTACCACCAAATAAAAATCTTTTAATTCTTTTTGTTTTTTATCTCTAGTGGAATAACAAGTTATTTTATTATTCAAATGGGACTCACTTCCTGCTGTTTTCAATGCGATTTTTAATGAATATGTAAATTTTAAAATTAATTTACAGCATACATTGGGAGGCATGATTTTTGAAATGACAAAAATCTGATGGATTGTAAAATTATCTCCCTCAAAATCATCCGTCATAGTGAACAGAATGTACCAACCTCTTATAATTTTATAGCTTTTTCTTCCTCTTATCTTCTGTTAGGGACTCACTTAAAATTGATTATAAAACAGTGTATTTCTTAGGCCATAATTCATTCACAGATTAATTAGGTTTTCAGTTAATATCCCATCATCGTATGGGATGGAAGCCAGTTGTGTTTGTAGCCCTTCAGGGTTGCAGGAGAGAAACCCTGATTGCTATTCCCCAGCTGACTGAGGCTCCCGGTGCTAATCACTAATCACATTCAGACCACATAAAGTATAACATCCTTCACCACATTTCCATTTGAGCTGGCTCACAGCAAGAGATCTTTATTGGCCCTGACCAAGAGACCAAAATGCATTTAAACATTTTTGTGAGGGGTGATTTATTTTTTTCCCCTTGCTCCAAATGACATTTCTGTAGCCTTCCCTTGAAAGCATCAGAAGGGCATGTGCGCGTGCGTGCGTGCGTGCGTGTGTGTGTGTGTGTGTGTGTGTGTGTACGTATCCATGCATAGCAGGCCTGGACTTAAATTCTTTTTGCTAGCTGGTTTCCAATAGGGGACAGCCTTTGGAATAGGCTTTAAGTAATCCTTTGCTATCACGCAACAGAAATATTTAAGGGACAGTTTGCCAGAGACTTCTTGAACAGTGATTGAAGGAAAAGTACTTTTTCCAGTCACTTAAGAGAACTGTAGATGCACACGACAGAGAAACCGTATGCACTGACTCCAGCAAAGAGAAACACCAGTCCACTCACATTTAACTCACTGGAGCTCTGGGTCTTCACAGAGTTGAGGAAGAGAGAACTATCCCCCATCCACTCTACTGTAGCCGACGCTAGTTCTGATGTGTGAAAAATTGCTATCCGTGACATTGGTCTGCTTCTGCGGCATGGCATTTCACTCTGTGTGTCTAGGAACACAGCCCAGGCCAAGCAGCTCCTGAGGTGACCCTAGGGTGTCACTCCGTCCTGCATCTAAGGGATGCGGTCACTCCAGGGCTCTCCAAAATCTCTTGTATTCTTTAAGGACATCGGTATTCTTTTTTTTGTTGTTGTTAAAGATTTTATTTATTTATTTGACAGAGAGAGAGCACAAGTAGGCAGAGTGACAGGCAGATGGAGAGGGAGAAACAGGCTCTCCGCTGAGCAGGGAGCCGGATGTGGGGCTCGATCCCAAGACCCCAGGATCATGACCTGAGCCGAAAGCAGCCGCTTAACTGACTGAGCCACCCAGGCGCCCCAAGGACATCAGTATTCTTGAAATTCACAGTATTCTCAAAACTTCATTCTGAGGCAATTCCCTCATTTTGTGCACAATGAGGATTTTTTTTCTCTGCTACATTAAACTATTTGGATACTTAAAAAGCCTCACTGACATATTCAGTCTTCCAATTGCTAGATGATATAATCCTCACTTATTTCATATGTTTTCATCTGTAACCTTGAGGTCCTTAGTGCTGGTTATCTCAAGGAGCTTGGTTTGTGGCAATAGAAATGCTCCTTGAAAATTGTATGTTAATTAAACTTTTCCAAAGTCAAAATCTACTTTCCTGTTTACTTACTGGGGAAGTTACTGTCTCCACTTTCTAAATAAAGGAAACGTAAGTGTCTTCTGGGTGATTAGACCATCAACTACCCCTCCGGAAATAAATGAATGTTCCCTACCAGACAGTACAGCATCTTATCCTTGGGGCTCAATCATTTTCAAAGGCAATAAAGGGCATTAGGTAAAAGATAAGGAAATGTTATAGAAAAGAAAGAAAGATGACCAGTAAATAAGAAATATAATTAGCACCCTGCCTTTATTTCACTAACATTTCTGGACCTCCTATGTCCAGGGATGTTCTGGGCACAATGAAAAGATAAAGAGGGTCATAGCTTCCACGGGAGACTGAGCCATGGCCACCACTATACACAGCCAAGGCTTAATGATGCCATGATAACGTCTGCGCAGGGGATGAAGGGAGAATGAAAGGGACAGTGGTCAAGGCTCTGGCCAGAGAAGAATTTGTAGGATATTTTCCTCTGTCCAAGTCTCCAGAGATGAGTGGGTATTGGCTGGCATGGAAAGGTGGGGAGGATATTCTGGAGAGAGGAAGATATGTGAGCCAGAACACAGAGATACTAACTGCCTGGGCTCAGAATTCAGCCGGTTGCCATCCTCAGCTGGCTAGCTAAATAATGTGCTTGATACTTATCTGCATGCTTACTGGCTTGTTTTCAAGGTGTTGCTGAGCGGTTTCGATTTTATCTTTAAAGCCCTGGATCATTTGTATCCTGATTACTTTTGAGATTGCTTTTGTACCCTTGCCCCTACGTTGCCACTGGATACTGCCTGGTTGAACACATTGATTCCTGAGCTTGCCTGGGAATAGAGAACTTTCTTTCTCTCCTCCCGGTTCTTCGTCCCCTTTCCATAGGGAACCCTGTATCTTTGAAATGTCTTTCTAGTTCATCACTGGCTTTTCATTTTGACATGGAAAAAACACAGACTACTGGACCTGCCATATTCCTAGATATTGACCTAAATCCTGTACATTAAAAAAAAAAAATGATAGAAGGAAGTGGTATGCCAGGCAGTGACAGGTGCAATGCAAGTCTATGGAAATTCACAGGATCTTCATTGTGAAAACTTTTTTTTAAAGATTTATTTATTTATCTGAGGTGAGGGGGTGCTCTGCCGTTCACCACAGTCCCCACTACCCACTCACACCACCCATGCATTTGTCATTATATCAGTTCCTGTCCTTCGACAATGAATTTTCTTCCCCTGGTCTAGAACCAGGCCACCCCTCAGCCATCTATGGAGAAAGGGAGGAATTTCAACAAAAGATACGAAGGAGACTGAGAGGCATATATGGGAAGGTCTTGTACCTACTCCTGAAGTTAAGGTCTGGGTCTTCAGCTGTCCACAGAGACTTAACTACAGGAGCCACAGAAGGGTAGACAGATGACCCTTGCCCCCGAGAAGCTGGCCTATATTCCCATTCATCCCCAAAGTGCTCGAATCATAGGAAAGTTGCTATTTCAACTGCAGCTCTCTACCTAGTTTGTAAGGCCTTGCTTCCATGGGGAGAGAAAACAAAGGCTCCTTTCACCCTTTGAGTACCTGCTGCTTGGTGGGAAGATGGGGATGTGGGAGGAAGGGGGGAGTTCTTTATGATGAATCTTAGCTCCTGGACCTACTAAATCTGAGTGATGTTTTTCTATATCATTGGAAGAAGGCATTAACCAGAGCTTCCTTTCCTTTAGTTAACTTGCTCTCAAGTCAAGAGGCTTAAAATACGCTCTGCCTGTCACCAGGGAATCACTTGATTCCCGCGTTACCGGGGGAAGAGCTGAGGTGGCTGCCCCAAGGTCCCTCCAAGGACGCTGCTGGGAGGCCTGCTGAATGGGGGTGCTGGTCGCACAGAAATACATGCACTTCTCCGTTTCACTTGGAGCATGCTGCTGCCCTTCCTGGAATGAACATATTGAGGCTTTCACAAACATCTTCCCTCCGTGCAATTTTTTCCTTGAGGCAGGAAAAAGAGACCCTCTCATTATTTATCTTGAACGTTTGATAGGCCTCCTTTGAGAAGGTCATTGTCTGCAACAGCAAAATAATCATGGGATTTCTGGACAAGCTGGAAAAAGAAAAATGATTCATTATATCAAGAATTATTTTGCCTTCAGTCCCCAAAATGGATGAAGGCTTCTAACAATATGTAAGAGCGAGCAAGGCTTAACTTATTATATGAAAGGTTACACTTTAAAGGGAAAAGAAGTTCAAACATTACATTTTTAGCTCTGCCGTAATATAACATGGGTAAGGCGGTCCATCTGTTACCCCTGTGGTCTTCTGGATGTTATTGTGCTATTCCCTTTGCAAAGGAGGCCTGCCCGCCCTCCTTCTCTTCTCATCCATTTGGGCTAATGAGATTGGATGACTTTTTGTAGGTTCTATTCAAGCCGCACCCCCTCCCACTGGTCCCTGTTAGATTGTTGGAACAGATAGCATATCTGTCCATACGGGCTCAACTCACATGTTCTTGCCATGTCACAAAATCGTGCATCTTCACAGCACAAAATATTTTACCGATGTGGGCGGGGGCAAAGGTGGCCATCTAACTGCTATACGCTGGGTAGTGGGTAGTGGTGAAATAGACCAAAAGGTAGTTCACAGTACAACTAATGCAGCCACATCTGGTACCGAGACACCTATTATGATGGGCTATTTTCTGCAATGAAGTTTGTCTGGCATTAGTGCCAGCCAGATACCCCGAATGGGGCAGCTTGGCTGATAAAGACACTGAACTTGAAGGTGGAGACTGGAGAGGCCCACCGGTCAGTACGACCTTGACTGCTCACAAGCCAAATAAGTTAGGGAAATGATGTGAAGACCTGGTAAACTCTTCTGCCTGACAGAAAGGTTTTAAATAATATCTTAAGAAAATCAAAACAAACATCCCCTGGACCTTCTTTACAGATTGGATCTGAAATGAAAGACCCTGAGTCACACAATTAACTATTGATTTTGTTGATCCACATTTAATTCTCACCGCGATCGCGTTGTGTTTACGCAGCTGTGTGGGGCAAACATGCTTCGTTCGGAGCAAGGCGCCTTTGGCTTTTACATCACTTTAAAAATTAAATTGTTCTGTGCATGTGAGACAAAAATAAAGTTTATTTTTTATTGTAGTGGATAGCTGAATTAAACCTCATAAAGTAGCATTGAGCCAGCCTAGGTGGCTTATGAAGAGAATACCTTTTATAATGCAGTAGTCAGTTTGCCAACTGAATATATTACAGGTGGCAGAGAGAGAACAAAAAGCATTGCGTGCTGCCCAGTAGTAGAATTTTGTACTAAGTCACCTCTAATTTAATCTCCGTACGGTTTAATTTCATGATTTGATATACCCAGTAATATTGGTGAGTTTATCTCCTGCACAGTCAGCCTTGTTGCTGCCCCTAAGAATATCATCACTGTCATGTCATCACCTCACCAACCTCCCCCCCACCCGTCTTAAGGAGATAAGAAACTAAATTTGAGCACACTGCCTGCCACTTGGCTCAGATGAGGTGAGGCAGCACTCGCCAGCTGAAGGAAGCACTTAAGAAAAGGACAGAGCCAATGTCTGTGCCATCTATCATGGGCTTGCTCTTTTTAATAACGTTTCACCCCCTGAGAAGGTTCATTGTCTTGGCTATTGTTCCTGGACTTCCAGGAAGTGATGGCAGCTGACGCCTCACTCAACTGCTGGCCACGCCCACTGGGGGGTGCCGAAGAAAGGGGATGACTCAGCGCAGAGCTGCCCGACCAGGATGGCCATAGTATGTGAGTGCACACTGTCTCTACTCTTGACAAAGATAGGAAATTGCTTTTGCCAAAGTAGACCATAGTCAGACGTCCATTAATGCCAAGGTCGCCCTGGTTCTGGATGCTAACCTGGGATCCGAGAGGACGTACCACTGCTGGTATGTCGGGGCTGTGCTATCACACGTCGAGTGATACCTTATTTTATATGTCTCTTCGTCATGGAAAAGCAGACATGACAGAAAACTCGGTCAAGTCTCTGAGCTCCAGAGGAAATGATGCAGTGAAAGCAGATCTAATAGGGACTGCTTTTATTGATATGCAGTGAATATCATCTCCAAGAGATACAAGATACAGTGTCAAGAATCTGAGAAAGGAAGCAGGATAAAATTCGTTCATGGCTTCAAGAAGTGTGTGATCTAATTGAGAAGTGGGACATTGATATGAAAATAGCCTATATGTGAGTCAAATGGACAGACTGGCTGTTTAGGCCAGGAATTCAGAGAAAAAAAGATCCTGTGGGTGAGTTATTATAGAAACAGAATGAGCAGCTCTGAATAACTAAAAAAAAAAAGGATCAAATTCTAAAACTTGGTTATTATTGGCAGCAACATGGAATTAGAGGAAAGAGAAGAAATTCTCATTTAAGCATGTTGAATTTAAGAGATAACTAGGGCCAGAGAGGTTAAGAAAGGTGAATGGAAATAGTAATTAGTTAACCTATGAGAAACATTTGCCCAAATGCTGTTACAGATGAAGAATGGAAGAAGACCAAAAGAAGCTAAGCAAGTCGAGGGCATTAATTCAAAAACAGAATTGGGGCAAAAGGGGCATATCCACAACTTTGAGATTGACGAGATGTGTGTGTTCTAAGTGCCATTATTAGAACCAAAGAGCAGGCTGGATAGATTATTCCAACTCATTTCTCAAGGATTCATCTCCTAAAATATCTGAAGCTTTGTTCTATATTGATATCATATTAAAGAATTTTTTTAAATTTTTTTTTAAAGATTTTATTATTTATTTGAGAGAGAGAGAGAGGGATAGAGCACAAGCAGGGGGAGCAGCAGAGAGAGAGGGAGAAGCAGGCTCCCCGCCGAGCAGGGAGCCCGATGCGGGGCTCGATCCCAGGACCCTGGGATCATGACCTGAGCCGAAGGCAGATGCTTAACCGACTGAGCCACCCAGGCGCCCCTCAAGAATTTTTTAAATGTATATTCCATGTGAGCAGTAGCTTTTGTCTCATATACCACTCTAACCCCGCGTGTCTAGAATACTATCTAGAACATAGTAGATGCTGAATAAATATCTGTTGAGTAAATAGGTAAATAAATAAATGACATGGCAAGAGCAGCATAATCTCTACATAAATATTCATTAAGATCTGGGTACAGAGTTGAAGTAATGAGTGTCATAGTCATACTGTGGCAGAGCAAGGGATAGAATCCAGAATGAAAGCAGATTTCCACTGGCATTCTCCCAACTAGCACATCCTTCCGTCCTAGAACCCCCCCGTGCTTACTAGGTAATGAGGAATAAGGGTATCTTTACAATTGTCACAATAAACTAGAATATGACACAGAATGGAAAGCTCAATGTTCCTAAATCTTCAGAAAAATTCTCACCAAGGAATCTTCTCTCTAGAACAAGGATCAATAAATCGGTGCTGATTCTGAGTTGCCCCGGCTCCAGGACTCACTATGTCACATATCCTTGGGGAATAACTACATCCGAAGTAAAGGCTGATCAGCCCTAAAACTGTAACATGGATTGCATTCGGAGATGAATAGTTTAAACACGAAGAGAGTGAACATTCTAACATCTGCAAATATCTGTGTTTCTGGATGAACCTTACCTTACAGTCCCATTGGACTCTATTGGCTGTTGTAAAGTGCCTAATAGGTTGGGTGCCATAGTGTACTGTGACCCGTAAATGGTCTACCAAACTCCATTAGAAGTAATTTCAGGTTGCCTCTTTATAGGTTAATGAATAACATGAAATGTTTCTCCCTGGCTTTGGCACTCACAGCATGCATCATAATAAAAACTTAGCGCTTCCAGACACACTTTGATGATGACCAGCATTATGATGGTATTGGAGATCTTTCTTTGGAAGGAGAACTTCCATGGGGGGAAAAAATAGTATAACCTTTTTACAGTCATCTGATCCTCCAAATAAGTGTACTTTTGTTCTTGTAAGAGGAACCCCAAATCTATCACTCCAAAGTGAAACAAACCCAGCTATATGGCACTGGAATACACAGATGGTCCCTTCATGCTGTATTTTCCTCTGACAAAGTTCATGGGCTCTTTATGCTGGACACACACTGACATCTAAGCCAGACATGGCCCAGTTGCTGGACAGATAGGTATCAAATTTAAGACATGAAGTGATGGAAGGGTTAGTCAAAGAAAAAAGTCTGATCAATCTTTTAAGTCAAGTGAGTAGCATATGTATTTATTTTTATTCATAATAGTGCCTACAAATTAAAGACAGAAAGGCTTGATGCCTCCATTCTCATCAGCTGGAATCATTAACCCTGACACTAAAATGAGCAGATTTAGAAGTTCCCAGCCCAGCACTTGCTCAATTCTCATTCTTGAATAAAATTTTAGTTAATATTATTGTGCTGGAAGAAGAAAAGGGAATCTAAGAACACAGATAAGCATGTTCCATTTAGTTAAGCTAATTACACAAGCTGGTATCAATGAGCTGCCTTGTTTTCCCGATGCTAGGTGGCTTTAAAACAGTGCAGATTCTACTTTTGGAGAAATTGAACAATATTGATTGCATCTGATGCATTACTTAAGGTGACCAGCCTACATTTTAAATTAGAATTGTAGATTCATCCACAACCTGGAAAACAAAAATGAAAAAACATGTTTTCAAATGGGCATTTCAAGTGACGGCACTAATGTTAGAGTTTGCAGAACTCACAGATGTGTCCTTTGCATGTTCCTATAACAGTTTTACCCAGACTTATCATTACATGCCTTTCATCTTCCCAAATGCCTTCATCTGCCATGAGCTACATTTGTGATTTTCTTTGTGCTCCTATTTTCTCTTCCCAGTGACATGCCTGGTCCCACATCTTCCTTCATTTTCCATATATGGGAGCATTTCCGATCTCTGTGATAAAATGACTTCTCTTTCCTACTGCCCTTTGGATCTAGTTTTTAAATGTCCCGGGGGCCATTGTTTATCTCTGAGCTGAGTTCTTTTCCTTTCTACAAGGTGTATTATTTTTTACCCACCCTGTTTCCTTCCTTACTGACCTTGCTGCTTGCTTTTTTTTTTTCCCTCCAAAAAGTAAGCTCACTTTTTCCCCTCTGGGTTCAGGGGTTCCAGCAGAGGTCACTAAAAGTCATTGATCCTGGTAAAAGACAGCAATATAGTTAATAATATAGTCATAAAAACACATCTCAGCTGAAAATTACTCTTTCACCTAATAAAACCAGTTTGCCCTGGAGATACTGAAGAATCTTCAGGACCCAGTAAGGAAACAGAGAGTGCCCTCAAGTGCTGAATCGCATCTCCCGACCAGTGGTTGGATGGAGAGAGTGGTTCTCTATTACCGATCCGTCACATTAATTTTTCAGAAGGGCAACTGAAGAGTAATGTGTCCAGTTGAGGTAATAAAAGGAACTGAGCACCAGAAGAAAGTAATTATCCAGGTTGGAATTTGACCCAGTTAACAGGGTTAACACCACAACTCTTGAGAAAAGTCTGGAGGGTCTCTAGTGTTCAGCAAAGGTCATTCTATCTATTTTTATGTCTCACTCAGAAACTAGCTCTGCCAGGAATACAGTAAGAGGTGGCATTAGTGAAGAGATTAGTGCCTCTGAGGAAAGAGAAATGACTTCAGCTGCATCTTTTCCCTTGAGATTGGCCTTCCCCCAGCAAATATCACTTAACGTAGACTTTGCAAAGTGCACAGAACTTCAACTAAGAAACCCAGGATTAAAATACCTCTTCCCCATCCCCACAAGAAGAGCATAACACAAAACTCTGCCCTGAATGCATCCTTCCAGTGCCCAAGATTGGCTCATCAGGAAAGGGATGAGGGAAATCACACTTTCAACTTGAACCCAACATCTAGGACTAGCCAGACTGTCTCCTCTTTTAGATTTATCTGCATGCACCTGGCACCTCCTCTGTCTTTCACATCCACTAAATCACCTCTCTCCTATTTCTTTGCCCATGAAGAGGTTTCTCTGCCCAACCCACTCACTGCCGTCTATGAGGTTTTTTGCACCTTTTAAAAATTATTTTTCATGACAACTAAGTGGCAGAACATTCATAAACTTGATTTCCCCCCAAGGGTTAATTTCTGCATCTTCTTGGCCTTAGTACATTTATGACTATTTAGTTAAAATCTGCATCATCATACATAATGAAAAAGGTTGGGTGGGGGTAGGGGTCATGGTGGGGACACTTCTTCCCAGTTTCATGTGCTTATTTTCAGGTGTGTGTGTGTGGGGGGGGGACTCCCTAGGGAACACTCCTAGCATCTCTGTAACCACCCCCCATTCACTTCTCCTGTGAAGGAGGAGGGATGGCCTATATAATTGGCAACTCTAGGAGGAGAACAGGGGATGTTAAACCCACCTTCTGCTCTTTGCACCCTTTCTCTGGAGTCAGGCTGGCTGTGAGAAGCATATATTCTGTCTTGTTCCATTATGCTAGAGGCTTTATGGGAAGACACTTGCCCCCAGCCCAGGGCTGCCAGTTACCAGGCCTATTTCTAGGATGAGTACTAGGAAACTCACTTCTTCGCAGTTAGAAACCTCATCTCCCAATGTAAGTTTTCTCATTAATAAGGCCAATATTTTATTCTCCCACCAGCCTTTTTCTTTTATCTTATTCTTCAGTTTGTTCAGAACTAAGGTGGGGAAGAGAGCTATTTATTGTGCCAATAATAGATGCACAGAAGACACCCAACTAAGAATATTTTAGAGTCACAGAGCTTTATAGAGCAGGAAAATACTAAAAACTTTAATGTAAAGAAACTAAGGTATAGAGGGGTCATACAGCTAATTAACACAATTCCAAGGAACTAAACACTGGTTTCCAAATACCTTGGTCTAGTGCATAGTGATTAAGATCCCAAATTCTGTAGTCAGACTACTTCTGCTTAAATCCTGACTCCCTAACTTACTAACCAGGTGTGTGTGCATAGTACGTACACCTCTCCACTCTGTATTTTCCCATTTATACACATAATGGGGAATGATAAGCATTAAATGAGATAATTACTTCAATGCATTCAACCCAGTACCTGACACATAGTACGAGCACTTTGTAAATGTAGCTATTTTCCTACCACGTGTCTTCTTGAACTGATTGGCAGTGAATATAGCAATAGGGAAACAAGACTATGTTGATGAAGATACTGTTTACATTAATTTGTGCTCAAAATGCCATCCTCTTTGTAAGTATTAATGCCCAGCGGAGGAACGATGCTGCACTTGAATTTCACAAGAAGATTTGAATCTCTTTCTGACATCTTACAGTAGACATATTCACCGATATTTTCAAGATATAATCAACAGATGGAAACTTGTTTGAAAGAATTAAAGAGTAGCCTTCATCACAAAACACTGATTCATTACACAATTTCATGAATTTCCTATTTGTTTCTCCCCTATGGGCAAGAGTGTCTGGCTATCCACGTATAACATGTATCTCTTTGAAGTTGATACCATCAACCATATATTTTTTTTTCTGGTTTATCACTTGAGTTTTTCTCTATCACCTTATATCATTCTCCCTGCCTTTTCCTTATGGCAAGGGCCCGTATCACCTTCAATTTCATCCTTCCTAGTGTTCAGGATATTGGTCTAGGCAGAATCTCTACTCCATGATCATTGTTGACTGTGGAAAAAAAATGGTATGCATTTTTGTGTTGAAAATCAGGAAACTGAGCTTCCAGGTCTAATTTCCCCTGAATTTGAATTTGTGTGAATGACAGATTCTGTAAATACCCCATGGAGAGGACAGCCCACACCAGCCTCCCTTACCTTCCAGACTGATATAAGACTGAAGTGAAATCTTGGATGGCAAAGCTCTCTGGAAATAAAAGCTATGTATGATTGATAACCCACGTACTGAGTCTGAACGAGTCTGGTTGGGTTCTTAGAACCCCTTATGATGGGTACCTCTTGATGTGTGTTTCTGTCTTTACAGTGATTCTGTCCATTATAGAATCCAAAAGGGCAATAGCACCTTCACATAGACTATTTGAGCAGCTCCTGGACCTAAAGTGGACACAGAACGGTATACAAATGCAGCAGGAACTCCATGGAATGCCCTCCCCTCACTTACTATATATCTCCATCCTCTTCCCTTGTCAGAATCATTCCAGGAGCCCCCTCCTCTATGGAACCCCCTCTGAGAATCAAGACCACCCGGTTATTCACACAAAGCCAGTCACATAGTGGATTGGTTTGATTGATGGATTGATTAATGTTTGACTACAAGGAATTAAATTAATTGAGGTATAATTCATCCCAGGGGATTTCTGCAAACTATGTCACTATCTACTTGCTTGAGTTATCACTCAGAACGCTGTGGTGACACTAAAGGCAGGAAAATATTTTAAGAATATGGCAACGTTATGTATTTGAAGCAGGAAAATGTATTTTTGCCTGCGCTGTTCAGCCCTCCCTTGTTCCCAAGTGCATTCGAAAGCCCCACCAAAAAGTGAACTGTACAACCATTGCCACCTATAGGTGACAAATGTAGTCTATTAATTTTATCGTAATTCCGAGGAGGCATAATACATGAAGGAAATGAGGGTGTCCTAGGGAACCTCCACATCCTTGTCGAACACTGATCTTTACTGGGCTTTTTCTCATGAATGTTGGTGGTGTTCTGTGATCCTTACTTCAGACGCTCCTCTGAGAGATTTAACAGTGGCTGGTATTCGTAAAGCTCTTTTCAGGGCTTGAGGGGAAGAGCGTGGCCTCTGCAGGCAGACTTCCCCAGGGCCAACCCCAGACGCCACCACACACTGCCTCGTGCCCTTAAACAAGTGACTTCACCTCCCCAAGCCTCGATTGGCTCCAAATGGAGATACTAATGACACCCAGCCCCACAGAACTGATGTGAGGCTGAAAACATAATCCGTGCATCGTGCTTAGCAGAGTGTCTGCGTGGAACAGGCTCTCAATTAAATGCTGACTGTTACTACCATGATGAGTTTGCAAAGCACCTTCACATACAGTGGCTGCAAACTAACGTGCCCTGTTTTGTTACCACTCGACAGATACATCGTTAGCTCACTACTCTGTGACCTGGAGCCCTCCTTGTATCTTACATGTAAATGTTACAGGACTTCAAAATTTTTAGAACACCCAAGATCTGACAAGACAATGTTGAGGCCAGCTTGCTATGCTTCTAATTGGAGGCAGGGAAGTAAGCTGCTTTAGTGCTTTTATTCTTAGCTGTCAGGACCCCTGGCAAAGCCAACAGTTGGGACCCTGCTGATGCTAGACAGGGTTGAACCTATCAAGTCTCCGCTGAGAATTTACTGATGACTGAGCAAGGGGCAAAGCCTTTAGGGAGAAAGCTGGTCGGGGAAGGAGGATGAGGAGGTCAGGCAGGACATAAATGGATAAAACATGATCTCTACCTCAGAAGTTCAAGCATAATCTCTACCTCAAAAGTTCAAAAAACATAAAGACTGCAATTTGACAGATACAGGGGGGTTTGGGGCTGTTGTTTTTCTTTTTTTTTTCTCTTAATATAAGCAAATTAATTAAACATCAGAGGATCTGAAACATAAGCAAACACTGTTCTAGGTTGATGGCCTCCTCTTTAAAATCAATAGCTCTGGACCCAAGTTAGTGCATGGCGGCAATAAGCTGCTCCTGTCTCTAGAACAGGCACTTGAGCTGACCCCAGTCCTCACCACTCCCTATTGCTCCCCAACACTGACGCTAAATGCCAGGTGGTTGTATCGGTCCCTCTTGCACTGATGTTGTTCTTAGAGTCAAAAAATATCTCTGTGCCCACCTTTCACTAAATACTGTGAAAATAAAAGCAAGACTGAGAAGGCCATGTGATCTTTCTTATTGGGCCATTCCTTCCTTTTCATCACCTCCATAGGCCTTTGTTATAATCGACTGAAGAAACAAACCAACAAGCATGAAACATTTGGAAAACGTTGGCACACTATTTATGTCCAACACAGTGGGTGTTTAAGATTTTATTTATTTATTTGAGAGAGACAGAGATAGTGACAGAGAGCATGAGCAGGGAGCAGAGTGAGAAGCAGGCTCCCCGCTGAGCAAGGAGCCTGACGTGGGGCTCCATCCCAGGACCCCGGGATCATGAACTGAGCCAAAGGGAAACAACTGACTGAGCCACCCAGGCACCCCCACAGTGGGTGTTCTAATGGTAAACAACTCCTTCCTCATCTGTACCTCAATACACTCAATTATAGTTATCATCTGTCTTCCCTCCCGGACTACCAGTTCTTCCCAACGAGGTGATTGTCAAATTTTCGAATGTATCAGAATCACCCGGGGAGCTTGTTAAAAACATTTGCTGGGCCTCACTCAGCATTTCTGATGTAGAAGTCTGGGTAGGGCTCAAGAATTTGCATTTCTAACAAGCTCCCCCATAATGCTGATGCTGCTGGCCTGGAGGGCAGTTTCAAAAACACTGTCCAGAATAAGAATCCTGCCTGATTATTATTTATTGTACCATTTATTGAGTACCTACTACTCTGTGTTGGGTCTCAAGGTGTTTTATTTGGACTAATTGCAACAATCCTGAAATCAAGGTGTGTCTTATCACCATTTTACACCTGAGGAAGGGAACTCAAGGGTATTCATACAGCCAATAAAAGGGCAAAGCTCAGGTGTGTCTGCCTCCAGAGCCTCAACTTCTCCCCTGGCCACACCTGACCCGATTTTATTCCGCTGTCTATCCTCAACACCAACACCTTCCATCTACATCATGCTAGCTTCTCTAGTATTTATGGAATGAATGTGAGATCCATTTATGACCAGAAATAGGCAAGGAAAATGCTCAAGGTTCTTGAATAAAGAAAAAGGGAGAAGATATTCATGCGAGGAGAAAATTGCAATAAACATCTTTATTTACCGGCAATTGGTACATCAAAGCATTTCCTGCTCTCCGGGTATTTTTAGTATTGTACTATATATAACTCTTTATTAAAAATGCCTAGGAGCAGCGCCTGGGTGGCACGGTGGGTTAAGCCTGTGACTCTTGATTTCGGCTCAGGTTGTGATCTCAGGGTGTGAGATCGAGCCCCGAGTCGAGCTCCACACTCCCCGTGTCGGGCTCCACACTCTCCGTGGAGCCTGCTTGAGATACTCTTTCCCTCTCCCTGCCCCTGTGGCTTGTGCTCACTCTCTCAAATAAATCTTTTTTTTTTTAAGTCTAAAAATTGGCATGGTATGAAAAGGGGCTTTTGCATGGTGTTATACCTAATTATGGAGCCACTTTTCTGGAAGCACCTAGAAATCTGTTCCTTAGCTTGTTTCAAGCTTCTGGTTTCAAGGCAGCCATTTGAGTTTGAAAATGAACTCTGTGAGTAATGCTCCTGTATGTTAATTGTATAATGCAGTAAGCACCACTTCAAGGGTGATTTTTAAATATTCCTACAGAATTGTGTCATTTCCATAATGGAAAGAGAAACTGTGTCTCAGTCTGCTCTTGGGACACCAGGGCCATCCACTGCCACATCTTTTTCTTTTCTCTTCCTATTAAATATTTAGCGTATGAGAATCAGAGGCTTGATTCTGATGTTGTTCCCTGGATGTGTGTTGTTCCCTGGATCAAAACAGTTCCCTCATTGTACCTTTGTGCATCCAGCATAACAACGTGGGGGACGGGTTGGAGAACAGAATTGCTTTTGTCAGAGCCTGGGACGGTAGCAATAGAGATGGTTTGGCAAGTTACTTAAGTAGAATATTTGGGTGGGAAAAAAAAGACATCTTGTCTTTTATTACATAAAAGCACGGTTTAGTAGGAACAAAAGCATGGAAGGCAGCCAGCCTCGAATTCAAATCCTGTTCTCTGTCACTTGCTGTGTGACCTTGGGCAAATAACTCTGTCACTCTGAGCCTTGTTTTCATCTTTAAAATGAGGATGTGTAACTTGCAAGTCCCCTGTGAAATGCTTCTAAAGAAAATATATTCAGTGAGTTTTATATGGTGGATGCTTAATAAATGGTAGCTATTATTACTTCTAAGCCCCTGTCCCTACTTCCTCCTGGTGTTTGGATAGAATTTTTGCCCCAAAGAGGAAAAGGAGCTAGGAAATGCATTGGTTTACAGAGTTTACCTACAATAATCGAATAATTGAATATGACTGCAGTGTTCTAGAAAGTCCTAGAGACATCCAGTAATTGGTCTTGCTGGAGCCTCCTGGAGGGGAGAGGTTACTAATGGGCAGAAGCAGTACTATGTTTTTTTTAAGCCCTTGGGCTTTCTGGAGTCTATACCCACAGACCTGGAGATCACTTGCAAATATCTTAAGACTTGTAAAGGGACAAAACAGAAAGATGACAATGCTTCTGACAAGTCTAACAGGTATTGAAATTTCAAGGCAATTTAAGGGATTGTATGCCTTTTTCCCCCTGTACAATCCCAACTTCTGGCTGAAATTCAATCCCTATCCATATCTAGAAACAAGACAACTAATAATACTTAGTAAGAAAAGGGAGGAGTTTGAAACTTTGATGAAGACATATAAGGCACTTTACCTGAACAGATTTTGAGTAGATCCATTTAAAATGAAATTAAGTGGCACTTTACCGGTTTGCAAATCGGGACCTATTTATCTCAGTAAAATGATTAAAGTCTTGATTTATCCCTCAAATTGGCTTTATTATTACCTTTAATTATACTAGAAGGTTGTTAAAGACTTGTAAGTTCTCTCTGTCCCTTTAAACTGCACGTTATGCAGACAATAATTGAATATTGGATAGAATAACTTGATTTTCCAAAGAAATATGTCTCTAATATTTTCGTCTTTTTATTACAGAAATTGAAACAAGTTGAAGAAACAAAAGAAGATACTGAGAATAGATTATCTAAAATTTCCCTGGAGTCATTCAATAAATATAACAGCAAAACTATGATTTTGTTAGAAAGAGAGAAGAACTCTCTGAACAAGGTTGAAGGACAAAAGGAAGAAAAAGAAAAAAATGAAGAGGCATCTCTGAGTAGCTCAGAGAGGCCTGGGGTAGACAATTTGGAATCACTGAGTGATTCTTTATACGATAGCTTCTCTTCTTGTGCAAGTCAGGGTTCAAATGATGTATAAAGGACCTTTTTTTCCCTTAGTGAGCTGAAAAATGGAGCACTTAAGCAACAGGGGTGTGTGTGGAGGGGAATAGAGACAGCACCAGTAAACCCTGGCAACACCAGAGACTGCATTGTCGGATTCACAGCAAGCAACCCATGGGAGCTTCCTTCTCTGACAGGGCAATAAAGATAGGCTCCATTTGTTGTGTGTCACAAGGATGAAATGTAAACACACCCACAATACAGAAGTCTTAATTTTGCACTTTTTTTTTGAATACTTGTACAGAAGTTGTAAATTTTTGGAAAAGAAATTATATTTGTAGCAAAAAAAAAAAAAGACAGCAATAAATTGAATCCGTGCCATGCTCTTGAAATGACGTACTAAGTGTTAGAAGTTGATAATATATTTTTTAAAAATTCCAGCGAAGGTGTTTGTAGACTTCACTGTCCTAGTACTCAAGTTGTTTGTGGGAACACTCCGTAAGGCTAAAACCCAGCCCCGCCAAAAACCAGAGGGCTCATGGTTATCTCCAACTCACAATCTCAACGTGATATGAACGTTAATTCCAGTGCTATTTCAAAATTGTTGCCAGAGAGATTCAGGTTCCAGTAGTAAGTGTTAATTCTGCTTCCACTGAAAAATGTAACAGGTACTCAAAGTGTGACACTGATGGGAAGGGAAGTGGATCAGAAGTGACCTAATTCTATTTTCAACAGCAGGTTTTCCCTCCAAACATTTCCTTACATCCTCTTCTACTTAGTGCTTCTCCATAATTCTCAACAGCATTTGTTGATTTTTTATCTTCCTGCTCTTTCGATTAAAATCTGGGCAACCTAGAAATGAAAGCAAATTCCTATCTATAACATTCACTTTTTAAAAAATAAAATGAATGGTTGGTGCTACAAAAAAGAAATCTTACTTTTTAAGATCCTTTTTTTTCCCTACAAAGTCTGTTTATATGTGAGGATAAATTCTATTTTAAAGGTTATTTGTATTTTTTCTAGATGTGAACTATTTATAATTGCTTTTGTACAGGAGCTTGTAAACTAGGCCTAATAGAAATATTTTTAGGATCTATCTGGTTACTTCAGTACACACTTGTTTGTTAAAAGAGTGTTGTATAACCAGTGTTATTTGGTTAATTTGTGCAATTTGTTATACTGAATTTTGTTATCTTAAATGAAAATTATGTAAAGTATCATTGTCTTTCAGACTTTTAAAAATTCTTCTGTTTCATTTCTGAATAAAAGTCGTATCACAGTTGCACCCTCTGAAATCTTAAAAGGACTTGTTCAAGAACCCTTTGGCCCAGTTATTTGAATCTCACACATGCTACAACAATCAATTCCCGGAAGGAATAAATAAACTGGCCCCTTTGCTCCAGAGATAGTAATTCAGCCAATTGTTAAGATCAGAGTCTGCAGACAAGCAGGTAATGGTCAAAGCATTCAGTCTCCCCAAGGGGTTAACCAACTAGAAATGAAAGGGGGGGGGGAGACAAAGGGAGAGAAGGAGCCTGAGGCAGATCTGGAACGATCTCTGCAAAGGAATTACAAGAAAGTCATTTAAGCCCATTTCCAGACCTACTGTGCTGGCAGGGTGGGGAAATAAATAATCAGCGTCCTGGCCTGAGAGAGCTTCCTCCAGGGGGTGGCCCAAGCGCACGAGGGTGAAGAGAGGCAAAGCTTATGAAGCTCTTTCCACAGGATTCTCCCCAAGGACTGAGGGGACAGGGGTGGCAACGTGCGGGATTGAGAGTGGGGGCGCAGAGGCTCCCGCACCACCTGCTGCAAGGCTCGGCTCCAAGGAAGGCGAACTTAGCACCGTGGCGTCCCGGGAGCACTCAAGGTGGGTCGCTTGACTGAGACGGGGGAATGGGGCGGGGACTTAAAAGAGGGACCCCGGGCAGCCTGAGCCTGAGCGAGGACACGGGAGTATGTACTAATAACCCGTGACTTTGAAGCGATTAAGATGCCCGGCCTTTTGAAGAAACGGGATAGAGGACAGCAATTCCCTTCTTCACCCCGATTTGCTTTCTGGTGCGAACTCGCGACAGTTGTCCCCGGGGACCGCCCTGTCCTAGGCTAGGCTACCGTCGCGGTGTCACTGCACCCTCCAGCTGTGCGCGCAGGCAGGGGAAGGAGCGCTGCCCGGGGCAAACGCGCGCGTCAGAGCAGGGTCTTCACCACACCCCGCCCACCCTGCCGCAGCTGAAGCCAAGCCTGGTCATCAACCAGGGGCTTCTCGGAGGAGAAAAACAAAAAGGCGCAGCTGCACCGGCCACCCCAGGGAGCCTGCAGGTGTGCAACTTTGCCAGGCGCACGCGAGCACGTCCCCCTCCAGCCAGCCGCCCCCGGCTCGCGGCTCCCGCTGCCAGCCTCGCGGCAACCTCAGCCGAATGGACAGCCCCGGGGAACGCAGGGCCCAGCTGAACACGCAGTCTTTCGACCCCACTTCGCAGGTCCCGCAGTCAGCGCCCGGCCAGTCCCCGCGGCACCTGCTGCGCCCTCCTCGCGCTTTCCCAATCCCCAGCCTCCCAACCTCGGGAAACTACACTCTCCCTCTCCCCCTGGCGTCCCTGTCCTGGGGACGTGCGGAGGCGGGAGACGAGGGCGATAGGAAGGGGGTGGGGACGTGAAAAGACAGTCCCAGCCTTCCTCGCCCGCCACCCCCACCCCAACTCGGCAGCCGTCACGTGGTGCCTGGAGTGGGAGGTGGGGAGAAGAGACGAGACTTTTTTTGGGTGCTCCGGCTCGCCAGTAGTTCCTCCAGTTCTCAGCCGCCAACTCCGGAGACGCCGCGCTCTGCCCGGGAGCGCCAGCGGGAGGAGCGGCGACCCGCAGCCGGGAGCCCGGGCACGGGCGATGCTGGCGCCGCCGGCGGCACCTGCGGCTCCTCTTGGCGGCGGCGGTGGCCTCGGCGGCAGGAGCGCGGGCCCCAGCAGCCTCGGCAGCCACAGCCGCTGCGACCCGGGCAGCTTCCGCCGCGGTCGCCGCCTCTGATGCGCCTGCCCTCTCCCGGCTCTGCGGCTCCGGGAGGATGTGGGTCCTCGGCATCGCAGCAACTTTTTGCGGATTGTTCTTGCTTCAAGGTAAGAAAACGAAAAGGCCAGCAGCCCCGCCAGGCGTGCACACCCCACCTACCCGCCCGCCCCTTCGCCCCCCCGGGCACCCACCTCCGGGCCCGCGCTGCGCAGGGGTTGCCCAGCGGGAGTTTGGCGGCGGCGACTGGTCTTGGTGTCCAGAGGCGCTGGATGGGAAAGTCTCCAAGTCCCGCGCTGCAGGAGGAGAGGCGGGAGCGGCGGATTTGCGGGACTCGAGCTGCAGATGCTCGGGCTTGCGCGGTTGGGAGAGGAAGCAGAGCTGGGGAGGAGGGAGGGTCTGAGCGGTGCTGGGGCCTCGCGGAGGGGGAGGGGGCGATGAAGCCCCTGACCCCGCTAAGTTACCCGGCGTTTCCAGGAACCCGTGGGAGTGGCGCCGCGGACAGGTAAGCGGCGCGCGGGGCAGCCTGTAGCCGGGGCGCTCTGGAGCTGAGTTGCCGCGCTCAGAGCGCAACCGTCGTGGAGATGGGAGAAAGCGCGGGGTCCGGGGCTTGTCTGTCCGGGAGCATGAGGAGTTAGGTCTAGACAGGAGCTCCTGGATCCGAGCAGAGCAGCCAGGCTGGGGCGATGAGAGGTGCGAAAATGTCTCACTCCTCCCCGTTAAGCGAACGGCTCTCGAACGAGCGCTGCAGAGCTGGGACTCCGACCGGGGACCCTAGCCAAACGGTTGCCCCGAAAGCCAGGAAGAAATGGTTGTTGTGTCGCGGCTCGGGGTGCGCGCGCGCACACAGACACACACACACGCCCCTTGTACACGCTGTGGTCCCCTCTGCTGCTGCGGGGACTGTCCCGAAGAAAGGCCGGGGACTCGCGGCGCTTCAGCACTTGGCGCCCGGCACTGCCTCCTGGGTTCCTGGGTGGTCGCGTAGGGAGCCTCGGAGCCACAGTACAGGAACGCTGACGACAAAAATTAAAACTAAAAAGGCGTCTGCGAATGCAATCGCGAATGGTGCCAAAATAGTAATTAAGTAATTTGTAACCAATTAACAATTAGGCAAATCCTGTGCTGTAGATTGGAGCTGAAGCTTGTCTCTGGAGCTACTTGTGCACCCGTCCTTTCAACTTCCGTGGGGGAAAGGCCAGGTGCGGTGTAGGACGGGCGCTTTATTTCTGGACATTCGGTCCAGGGGTCTCAGGCAGAACTCAACTGAATCCTGCGGGACCCTCGGTGTCCGCGCCGCCCCCTGCCGGCTTCAGCCACAGCCGCCTTACGTGGAGACCCCCGGGTCGCCGAGCCCAAGAACGCCAGGGATTGGGATCCGTGGCTGGCTGGGGCCGAGGAGGGTCGCGGTTTCCGGTGTGGTCTCTGTGGGGGCTGGATCTGACCCCGACTGCGTCTGTCCCCACAGGCTTTGCGCTGCAAATCCAGTGTTATCAGTGTGAAGAATTCCAGCTGAACAACGACTGCTCCTCCCCCGAGTTCATCGTGAATTGCACGGTCAATGTTCAAGACATGTGTCAGAAAGAAGTGATGGAGCAAAGTGCGGGTAAGAACCCGGTAGCCCCCACCCCTCTCCAGCCTCGGCCAGGGGTAGGAGTTGGGGGATGGGGGGGGGCATTACATTACAGGAAAAGGGACTGACTTTGATTTAATGCACACACACTGGTTATCACAGATTTACAGTGCTGGCAAAATGAAGAGTTCCAAGTTACTTTAATCTCATTAGAGTTAATTACCAGGGCTTCTCCCCAAGGGACTCAGGAGGGGAGGTGCATTTAAAGTAGTGGCTCTCCTCTTTTTATTTACTCCCCTCACCTCCCTCTGCTAAAAGCTGATCAGGAAGCTGGAAAATATATGGATAACCAGCTCTGCTTGGGCAACTAGACAGTAGCCTGTGAGCAGTGTCAGCCTGAAATATGAAGCTAGTTGGAGTTCCCAGAGGTCAGAGCTTGAAAAATGTGTTTTGTCATAGAGCCACGCCGTATTTCTTAGAAGAACACTACAGGATCTTTATTTAATTTCAGAGCTACTGCATCAAATTCCTGGCACAAATTGCCAAGATTGTTCAAAGGAATGTAGTTCCCAGCCCCACAAGTTTAGCTGCTGGCTGGCTGATGAGAGGTGCAGGGCTCTATGCAGAGAAGGGGGTCTTGGGAGAGCAAACCTCACTTACTCCAGCTGACCAGAGTCTTCTCCCTGACCTGGACCTCCCCAGCCCCTCCCAATAGTCTTACCAGAAATCAGAGTCCCCTACAAGTGCACCTGAAACTTGGGGGGAATGGGTGGAACTCTAGCTTCAGTTCCAAGGTCAAACCCATCAAGGGAGACCTTGCCCTTTTCAGGATAATAAAAATAGGGGCAATAGCATCATGTGGTGACTGATGTGGATTTAACCAAAGTGCTGCTGCCCCCCCCCCCTTGAGTTTGCTGAACTGTGGGGCCCACAGAGCTTTTGGTTGAAGGGATTAAATCTGTGAAGTGATTCTTTTAATCCACTAGCAAATGAATGGCTCCAGTTTTCAAGGCAGCATCTTGGAAAAGTAGTTTCTTGTCAGAGAGGGGCCTGGAAATGCCCTGTTGCCAAGCACAGGGATATTGGAGGAGCAGAGAGCCAGCTCATCACTGTGCCGTGACGCGGTGTGCTTGGGCGGTTTTAAAAGCTGTTCCTTATAGGTCATTAGGTGTGGTTTCTTTCCACCAAAATCGCTCTTCGGGGAAGTCTGAGACCTAATTGCTCTCAAGAATAACTTGTCCCAAGAAAAGCAGCATGCGTTGTTTTGTCATTTGTCCTGGGATTCGGGCTATTACAAGAGCCAAACAAAATTTAGTGACGATACTGTAGCTAAGATTGATAGCTATGATTTTGATGAGTTGTTTCTTTTTTCCTTATGTTTCATTCCTGAGCATTTTACCTGAGCAAAAATTTGCCTTCTTACCAGAGGAACTGCTGTGATTTCAGTTGGAATCGTTCTGAACTCTTCAGTGTTTTTTGTTTTTGTTTTCAAATATTTGCAGCTTTCTTCCAGGCGGTAGTTTAGAGCCAGAAAAAAATAAGGATAAACTGTGGACACATTAGGAACTTCCTTGGGATCCTCTAGGCTACTGCTTATCTGGGTTTCATGTTTTATCAGCTGGGATATGGTTGAGACAAGGAGAGAAAAAGATATGAACCAAACTACAGCCAAATGAGGTGCCCTTTTTCAGAGAGATATTTCTTCCTCTCTAGAAGTATATGTAAGATAAATACCACACACTCCATTTTCCAAGTGCTGTTTTTCCTCTTCCTTTATTCTCTCCTCCAAATAATGTTGTAAAAAAGGCAGAGCAGGCATTATAATGCCGATCCTATCTACGGGAACCTTTAGCACCCAGTCTCTAAGCGCCTGGCCTGAAGTTGCTCTTCACTGGATCAAGATGGGCACCTTCTCTCCAAACTAGGCTCCTCCAGCCATACGTCAGAGGCCAGAGGGTGGACAGTGAGTGAAATAATAAAGCAACCCCAATTGTGAGTCTGAAAAACAGAAACAGTTGACGGACTCCAAGGAAAATTCTGTTAGAAGGGGAGGGACACACCTTCTAAGCCTGAATTCAGTAGAAGTCAGCCAAATGCACATTCCTGCGTCAAAAGAGCAATGTCTGGGGGTGTGCTACTCCCAAGGCACTTCCATTTTCATCCCCATGCAGTGGTGAGACCAGTCAATGTAAGTGACTCTTAACCCTCTTCGTGCTGGCAGGAATGGGAGAGCCAAATAAGATTTGACCTTGACATGACCACAGGTAGTGCAATCATCACAGTCCTAAGAGTGTGCGTGCCCTGCGGAGCAGGTCCTTTCTTGGGTGCTCTCTGTGGAGCAGCTCATGAAATCTGGTAGTCTTCTTTTGCACCCCTTCTTCCCCCAGGCCTCAATCCCCCAGCATTTAATTCTGCAGGGTTAGTTTTTCCACTTTGGGGGAAAAAAAAGTCACACCTATTACATGCTACTATTAAGAACCAAAGTCAGAATTATTTTCATTGGATCAGTAACCTATTGTTCTGAGAAACTTAGTGCATTAGAGCTGAAAGGGCCCAGTGACTCAGAGTTAAGGTTGCAGATCAGAATCATCCTGGAAGTTTTGTTGAGATCCACATGCCTCCCCTCACCCTTGAAGAAGCAAGCCAGTTCACTAAGTCTGTGAAATACTCCGCATGGGTCCTTTTGAAGCTCTCCAAGTGACTCTGGGGCACCCTGAGTCTGGACTGACTTCTTTGGGTTCTAGAGGAGGGAGACCAGGGCCAGAAAAGTTACACACCTGGTCCACATCCACCAGCTGACTATTACCAAGAGGCACCCGCTTTCCTGAGCCAGCACCTTATATAGTAAAACCTGCCACCAGGTTTGCCTGAAAAGAGAATTCAGGCAGAGTGCTAAAGATTTAGATGGTCTTCATGTCCACCATATTCACCTTAAAGGCTTAGTGAACTGGGTGATTGGACAGGCCACAAAATGGATATTAAATGAGTATGAGAACCAACCAGTAGGATTTTTGAAGCCTAGTGGTGTATGGACTGGCATTTTTCATAGGTCTAGGAAAAGCATGGTTTTAACAGACTGAGATTTTAATGAACCAAGCAAGTTTGACATTAAGCAGTGATGAAAGGCATTCTCTTTCCAAAAAAATACCAGCGATGCAATATGCTCAGGCCTTTAGTTAGTCCTTTTTGGATTAAGTCTGCAAACTCAGCTCTTATGAATTTTGAGGCAGGTACATTTAATTTTCAGTTGGGAAGTACATTTAAAATTAACCTTTACCGGGCGCCTGGGTGGCCCAGATGGTTAAGCGTCTGCCTTCGGCTCAGGTCATGATCCCAGGGTCCTCAGATCGAGTCCCGCATCGGGCTTCCCGCTCCTTGGGAGCCTGCTTCTCCCTCTGTTTCTCTCTGTCTCTCATGAATAAATAAATAAAATCTTTAAAAAAAAAAAAATTAACCTTTACCTATTCCCCAGAGTGGCATTCCTATTAGGTGCGGAGATTATTTCCCGCTGCTCTTTTTTCCGTCATTTCTGGAGTAATAAGGCACTGGGCTGTGGGGAAGGAAAGCCTTCTTTCACTGTACTTACTAATTGATATTTAAATGTTTGCATAACAAATGACTTGTTCTCACAAGTTCTGCTCTTAATGAGTTAGCTTCTACTTACCAGCACCCTTGATAATGACATTTCTTTTGCTCTTGCTTATCACTGCACTCCGAAAAATATTTCAAATATTGATTCTCATTTCAGAATAGAAGTTCCCCCCCATATGAATTTTTAAGCCAGGATATAAAGAATGTGAATTTGCATTTGTTTGACAGTGCAATCTTGTAATTAGAGTTTTTCCTCTTGACTAGATACAGTGAAAGGGGCATAATTTAATTTTTATAGACTAGCCAATTTCTGCCCTAAGTAAAATATAGCTCTGTCAGTGAGCAAAATGTTACAGGTTCTCCTAAACCTTATTTAAAAGTTAAATACAGTATATTGAGAGAAAGTTCATGGTCTGAATCAGTAACCTAATCGATCTCTTCACCCATCCTTTGCAACATGCATTAATCTGTCTGTTTTGCAATACAAGAGTTACTGATTTATATGCCATGTTGCATCTACATTATAGCTGTATAAGTAATGGTTATTTTCCTTTTGGATTAGTTAGTTGCCCATTAAGTTGGGCAGGGATGGTTCCATGCCTTGGAAAGGTTAATTTTATGCCTTATTTTCTCATGAGCTAAATAAGGGATAGCAAGTGAGGACCTGATGTCCCCAGAACAGTCAGTAATCCACTGTGAGGCTGTGGTTAGCTTCCCATTTGCACTATCTTTTCTTGTGTGGGGAAGTTTTGTTGAGATCCACATGCCTCCCCTCACCCTTGAGGAAGCAAGCCAGTATGCACTGCTGAATTTCACCACAATTTAAAATAATAGGCTCTAGTTTGTCCTTGGGGTAGACTTGGCAGGAAGCAGGGTTAGTTCTGCTAATCAATATTATTATATCACAGTTCCTTTATACATGGATTCATTTATTTAAGGTGCACATATGCACATGTGTGCACCCAGATACACACACAATGGCATATCCACATATGTGTGTATCTTTTTACATTTTTGCCTATATTCGTTTGCATGCACACCTATATGATTCATGTCCGAAAAATGTTGAGTCTTCCTCCTTTATAGACATTCAGATCATAACTTACTTAATCTGTCTTATACCCTAGGCACAAAGACATTTTCTAACATTTTTTCCCAGAACAGTTTTGTTAAGAGCACCAGTAGTAGCTGATCATCTTCCATCATCCCCCGTCTGCCCCATATCTTTTTTTCTCCTACCTCTTCTCTCCTGTCATCTCCTGGATCCCACCTGCAGTCCTTACTTTCTCACCCTCAAATCCATTTTGAATCAATCACACGAGCCACGGACTGTCCTCTAAGAACGAAGCGAAGAAACAAGTCCAAAACTAATCACTCTATTTGAATTTTGCTAAGGAGACCCCCACCCGTTGTAAAACTTTAAAATCAAAAAGATTCAGATGCCAAGAAAGATATCCTCAGATGTTAACACAGCCCTGCTCTAAAGGTTTCCGTGTCCAACTCGATCAAGCTATGAACTACGCAGGAAAAGATTCCGTGCAGTGCGTGTCAATATCACCACCTCCATTCCAGCAGGCCACTAAAAGAACACCTCTCTCTTCGGGGCGAGACATTTTGCCACTTTGTTCAGTTGGTCCCCAAGAAGCATCCATCTTTTTCAGGTGGCAAGTAAATCTCAAGTGTCATTAGTCCCTCGGACTCTCCAGTAAGTGAAGCATTTGTTTATGTTAACTTTCCAGCTGAACAAGCAGCCAGTGTGGACCTCCCATCTCCGTAGATAAAATGTTTGAAGATTGATCCAGCACTCCCATAACACTAATTTCTCCCGCTACAATTTCATGAAAGCTTCCATCATTGATGGTTTTCCTAATGAGTTTAAACAGGGAGGCTTCAAAGCTGGGGAGTTTTCCCAAGTGAAAAATGGAACAGAGTATGAAAACAAAACACACCATTTCCTTTGAACTTTGGAAAGGACATCTTACCTTATATATTCCGGAAACAAAAAGGATCTGGATCTGCAGCCTGCTTCCTCCCTTTCTCCCTCTCTCTCCACCCTTGCTTTCTTCTTTCCTTCTTGCCTGCCTGCCGCCCTCTTTCTCTCCTCCTCCTCCATCCCTCCCTCTCACCCTTTCTCCCCCACTTTCTTTTTTCTTTCAAACTTCTACAATGACTGAATGACTTAGGTTCTAATGCCCAAATCTGGCAAAGGTTTATTAGCACGCTATGCAGAAAGACCCCAACCCCTGTTTTTAGTACTTGAGTGAGAAGGGCACTCAGCTCCATTGGAAGAGAGAGCACCCATGTTCCTGGCTCCCCGTGCTTGGTAACTTTAAAGAAGTTACTTAATGTCCCACGGGCTGAACTTCCTTCCCCACAAGATGTAGAAACAGGCTGTTTTCTTGTGAGACACAAGACAGTGAAAAATGCTGTCCGTATAACCACCTTTAGGAATCCTAAAAGAAACCTGCCAGAATGCTCACCAGGAGTTGATTCATCTACTATCTGTACCCGCTTCTGAGGACCGGCCCAGGTATCAGCCTAGGTTACTTCACACACAATTTCCTCAGACTGAGAGAGTCCTTGAATGTAACCTTGAATTCCTTCCAGTAGGATTCTCATAATTAGCCTAAAAGGTTTACAGTGAGATAACATCCTAACTTGATAGTTGGTAAATCTGAGATGCAGAGAGGTTGAGCAATCTGCTTAAGACCACAGAGCCACTGGGGACTGAAAATCAAGTCCTTTCCCTTCCCTAGAATTCTTTCCATTATTATAATGCCATTTTTTTTGCGTTCTTTAATAACAATTTTTGAGATATAATCTAGGTTCCATAAAATTCACCCTTTTAAAGTGTACAATTCAGTGGTTTTTAATATATTCAGAGTTGTAAGTATAGTCTAATTCCAGATATTTAATTCCAAAACATTTTCATCATCCCAAAAAGAAACCTTGGGCCCGTTAGCAGTCACTGATCTGGGCACCACTAATCTACTTTCTGCCTCTACGGATTTGCCTATTCTGGACATTTCATATAGATGGAACCATGGAATATGTGGTCTTTCGTGACTGGCTTCTTTTGCTTAGAGTAATATTTTTTAAAATTCATCCATTTCACATCTCATTTTGAGATGTCTTCCCTCCTGCTTGTACAGGAGCCTGAAGGGAAAGCTCAGGTTTGTAAAATGCCTAAATTACGGAGGGGATGAGAATGGGGTGGGAATGGGGTGTGCTTGTGAACTTGAAACTCCATGGACTGATTGGCCAATTTGCTGAACCGAACTAAAAAACCTGTGCCAAGAGCAAGACATTCCAGCGAGTGGTAGGGCAAAGGAGTGCCCGTTCATCAAGCATCGATGTGCTAAGCACGGGGCTGTCCATCCACTGCCATCTATTAAAGACTTAATCTGCTTCTCCAGGAGGGGATCTTAAATTGGTTGATGCTAACCACAAGAATCCTCAGGCACCTGGATGGGCTATTCCTACTGCCCAAAGCTCTTACTTCGATGCTAGCTGCCCGTCCCAACACCTGGCATCACTGATAGGCCAGGGGTCTCAGGAATCGTGCACCTTGTGGGCTAGAAGAGATCTTAATTTATCATTTTACGGAGGAGAAGAAAGGAGTTTTCTTCCCTGAGGCCTTAAACATCTTGAGCAGTCCATTTCTCTTTCTTCCCTTGAGAAAGCTGGAGGGTAGAGCTGGTTGAGACTTATTCTGGGGAGGGATTTTGATGAAGGAGATGGGATTCTGGCATGATTAGGTCATCCACAACCATTACTCAGGGAACATGGGCAAGTCTGGCCTCCTTCTCCCCAACCAAATCACTTATTACAGCTTCCATCTAGGCAGAATTATGTACTCCTTTAAAAGTGGGAAATTTTTTTTCTGTTACTCCCTCAAAAACTAAGCTGGATTCTTCCTTACCCACAGTTTTCATTGTGGTGGAAGTGATGGTATTTTGGGGAGAGGAGAATCACTGGTTGAAGAACAATATCTTTCCTCCCCTGGGCATTCTACAAAAGGCCCTGTCTATAATTTAGGAGCTTCAACCAAATCTGTGATGAATCAGCCAGCAAATAAACCAAAGAATGACGACAGATGCCATGAATTCTTTCTATCTGAGGTAAAGTTTGGGTTGTGGCCACATTGTGATTCCGGAACTGTTTTCACAGGCCAGAGCCCCAGGGCATGTTCTCTTACTAATACTTTGCTCCCAATCTTCCGATACCGCAGTACAAAGCAAAGCAGGAGATGAACTGAATTAAGTGCTTCAGATAAGGTGAAACCATAGAGAGCTTCTAATAAATTGCTTTTTTAAAGGAACGCATTTAAATAGAACAAAGCAGCGATGGTTCACGACGTTGAGGTCGAGCTTTATGACTTTGCAAACCATGAGAGAGGGATCCAGATGCAAAAGTGATGAAGTGTTGTATTATTTTAAGGAAATTGTGATACTTGGTCCAGTGCATTTCATTTCTCGACATGGACAATAGCTTTTTATGTTTTTCTATTTCTTGGACTTGTTGGCGGGAGCAGAGGCATGACTGGAGACAGTGCCAGAGGCGGGTGGCACCAGGCGCGTGGCGCTCGGCCCGCTGTGGCCCGTGCGTGCGGTGCTCGGCATGAATACGAATGTGCAGAGCAGTTTACAGTGCCCTCCGCTGGGGCTTCTTCAAAGAGCATCTGCGGAAGCAGGTGTATTCAGTGACACCGGGCTGTGGGTTTTATGCACTGTTTTATTCCTTATGCAAAATCAAGCAAACCACTTGGGCCTCCTGTAACTTCAGAGAATCTGTTCAGAAATAACAAGAGGCTGGGCAGGTTGACTAGTTTCCCGCCCAGTGAAGACATCCAAACTGGGAGTGCAAAGAGATCCGGGCTTCAAAGCCAACCCAGATTCTTGGGAGAATTTCCACGGCCTTCTGAGGGAAAGGCAGCCGGTGGGTGGAGGAACACCTGGAGAGTGAAGAGTTAGCTTACTTTCTCTGAAAGGTCAAACAGCTTTCCACTTGCTGTTGGAAGGGATCAAAGAATGAAGCAAGGCAGAAGCAGACGTTTTACAGAAGTGGATTAAGATCTAGAGAGACTCAGCTAAGCCCTGTAGAAACTGGCACTGGGTGGAAAAGCCAGCCAGGGCTCCTGCTTATATGTGCCTGTGGAGAAGCATTTGAGACTCGACCTTCCTCGTGTAGGTGAAGACGGGAGATGACACAAGGATCTTCTGACAATTTTATCTTTGTTCAGCGTTCTGCAGCCAGCAGTTTGCCTGGTGCCAGAACCTTTCTGTGTTTTAAAGCATCTTTTCCTAATCCAATTGAACTACAGCTTTATGCTCTAGAGCCATTCATGGTTTTCATTTCTGGATACAGGGCTCCTGGAAGGACGCTGTGCTCATCAACCTCGCTTACTTCCCCCCACCTTCCTCCTCTCCTGTCTCTCTCTCTCTCTCTCTTTCTCTCTCTCTCTCTCCCACACACACACACACACACACACACACACACACACACACACACACAC